>NC_044930.1:13725183-13774864 GCF_003576645.1 Ipomoea triloba
GTTCAAATGAGAAGCACACCTTATGTGAGAACTTGCGAATTACTGTATGAATGCACACAATTTAGCCCTGTAGTAGAATGTGTGCATTCATGTAGTAAATTGTGTGCATTCGTACAATTTACATGCTCTCACTTAATGCATGGTTCTCATTTGACCTTGAATATACATACCTATCTACGTACCATAATTTACCTTGTAAATTCTAATTAATATTAATATTTTTCTTACTCACCACAACCATAATACTCTAAATAATTATTTTTTTGAAACACTCATTATTCTTTAGGTAATATTTATGCTATAAGAGGTGTCATTACACTACACACTATAGTAATTGTCTACTTTTAATAAGATTTAATAACAATCTTATTTATATTTGCCAAAAATCTTTTCGCTGAAGAATAACTAAAATCAGTAACCTGGTTTTAGTAGAGTACACCTGATGAAACAGAGAACGGCAAAAGTTAAAGATACAAAAAAAAAAAAAAAAAAAAAACAGAGAAACAATCACATTGAGCATGATTGGTCAACTTTTGGAAGCAGCGGTCCACATTACTTATTCTCTGTCTCTCAATTTGGGTGAGATTTTAAGATGATTATATTGTTGGTAGTTTCACTTCATCAATATTCAATCCCCACCATCAATCATAATTCATAATCAACGGCGTTCAGTGATCCGATCCAGATTCTCGCCTCTCTCTCTCCCCCTATAAGTAGTATACGTACAGAGCCGCTCTCCTCTCAACTCTCAACTCTCAACTCTCAACTCTCAACTCTCAACCAATTCAGCTCCGATCTATCCCAACCGGCCAATTATATTGCATCTACGTACGTTGATTAGCTTGAAGCTAAGAAGAATTGAAGTAGGTGGTATATTATATTGAAGAATGGGGAAGAAGTCTTCTGGGTTTTCTTTGTTGGGACTATTCAAATCCAAGAAGGCAAAGAAGGTGTGGAATGGAGGAGAAGATTATCCGAGGGACGACGTGTTTGTGAACAAGGCGTACAAAGTTTGGCCCAGCGACGAAGATCGCGGCATTAGATGGGTGGCGGAGCCTGGGATTAACTGGAAGGCAAGGGCTTTCATCGACGGAAAGACCAAAGACTGGAAGAACCCAGATGCCACCAACTAGTTATATCTTCATTCTAGCTTCAACTATAGATAAAACCAACCCACCATCTCATCTCATTTCATCTCTTTCTTTATTTATTTGTTATTATCTCATCTTATGTGTTCCATCTGAATAAAATTATACATACATACATAATGTTAAGTTCGTTGCGTGCAGTGTATCATTTATTTTCAACTCGTCTATATATTATGGGTAGGTGTTGGCTTGCCGCCTGTGTATGTTTGCAGAAACCAAATAATTCATGATCAAAGCTTTCATTTCCCATTCTTTCCTTTTATTCTTATCATCAACACAAGTTCTTTTCATACTTATTAGACCTGCGTTCTGCAACCTTGTGTGTATATATATATACGTGTGTGTACATATATATATACATATATATATGTATGTATATATAGGATTGCGTTTATATGAGAAGGGTGCGCAAAGGAGAAAACTGAAAGCGAATCGCAGCGGACTGCATGAATGTTAACAGGTAAATTACTTGCATCGTAAGTGAAAATAGGTGCACAGGTGCATGTAAAATGTATTACATGTGCAAGTAAAATGTACATTAAGCATCAATACTAAGTGCACCTAACGTTATAACTAGTTGCACCTAATGCTATAATTAGTTGCACTTAGGTGCACGAATGTTAACAAGCTAAATTACTTGCACTTGTAAGTGAAAATATGTACACTTGTAAATGATTTTACTTGCACTTTTTACTTGTAAATGTGCACCAATTACTTGCACTTATAACACATTTACTTGCACCAAAGTTCGAGTTATTTACGAAAATGCCACCGCGTTGTTTTTTTAAAATTACATCTGGTTAGTTGATCTGGACACGTGAATGGCTGTGGATCATTCTTATTTCTCTCCTGGGCACCCGTTCTCATTAGAGCGCACCCATATATATATATATATATATATATATATATATATATATATATATATATATATATATATATATATGGGCAAGATGTGGTGCGACCACTGCTTTCTGTGTAGGCGTGCGGCTTTGCACCACTATTTATGCACCAAATGCACTACCACGTGCTCAGGAATGCACCACGGTATATGGTGCCTATATATTCAGCAACACTCTATTGTAAAATGCACCATTCTAGACTCTAGTACATTTTTGAACACGTGGTGGTCCATTTGTGTATACATAGTGGTGAAAAGCTACATGATTACACGAGAAGTAGCTGCATATGAACCAATATATATATATATATATATATATATATATATATATATATATATATAAACTTAGTATCCCATGAGAACACACCCACGAGAAAACTATGAACAAATCTTAGTCTTACATCTGTAAAAATTGAACAGATTAGATGAAATTAAAAAAATAGGATGGCATTCTCGCAATTGTCTTCAACAAGATACACTTTACAAACTTGGACACTTAAATATGTAATATGTAACAACTAAATATGCAAACTTTGAAAAATTTTAAAAAATTAATGAAAAAATTTAAATTTTAAATCTAAACTTTAAATCTAAACCGTAAATGCTAGATCCTAAGCAGTAAAAAGTGAACCAGTAAATAAAATAAAACCAAAAACTTAGTCATAAACTCTAAATTTGAAACCCTAAGAGCAATGCACTTTTGCAATTTTTTAAGTGTAATTTTTTATTACTAAATATGCAAAATGTTAATACTAATTGTGCAATATGTTAATATTAAATGTGCAAACCTGAAGAATTCTAAAAAGTGCAGATTTTAGTGTTTAAGTTTGCATAGTAAAGTTAGTGATAATTACAAAAATGTCACATCATTTTCTTTTTAAAATATGATCTGATCCATTCGATTTTTTCAAATGTGAGGCTGATATTTGTTCTTAGTTTTCTCCTAAGGACTTATTCTCATATGATTCAATACACACATACATATACACACACACATATACAAATACATACATGCATATATATATATATATGTATGTATGTATGTATGTATGTATGTATGTATGTATGTATATATGTGTGTATGTGTGTATATATGTATGTGTGTATGTATGTATGTATGTGTAAATACAGAAATACGTGTATATATACATATATATATATATATATATATATATATTTATTTATTTATTTATATGTATTTATGTATTTATATATACGTATTTATGAGGGTGGGTGGAAATGGAGGCAAAATCATATCGTAGGTCCTCTATTGCTTGCCTTTGAGATCTCAACTCTTCTGCAAATGTAGTTCTTTGGCTCCTCATCTCCTCCATTGCTTCAAGATGGAGTTGATATTGGAACGCTTACATTGTTTCCCAACTATTCACGATGACATATTGTGGATGAATGTCGGGGAAAACGAGAGGTGGTGGCATTTGTGGCTGCTCATCTTCATCCATAACATGGTTCATGTTGGCACGATCAAGCTCCACTTGCGTCAACTTGCCCTCCAAACCTAAGCCCTGGCAAAGCCTGGTAGGGACTAGGGAATGACCTAATATAAACATTCGGGGTGTCATCTTGTCTTTGAGTTGACAACCACTTCTTGAAAGCCATGCCTATGTTCACCTTATTTCTTGTCTCCATGCTCCAAAAATGGTATAGGTCATTGCGATAAACTTTGTTCAAATTTGATTTCCTTCCTTTGAAAGTCACTGCTAAGATTTTTCTCATCGCTTTCACATTATATTGTTTAACATTTGTCTTTAGCATTTGTGGTGTCATCTTGGCTTTGAGTAGTGATGACCTTGACATTCCATTGATCATTGGGAGACCATTCTTGGCCATATGTAGGGCCATCATTAATGTTGGGATCGACAAGTTAACCGTATAGGTAGGTAATGAAGAAGCAAAATATTCTTTGGTTCAATTGGAGGACAAGGGAAGTGTAAATGTGAAAGGCAAGGCCAAAGCCAAAATCTTATGGAAAGGTGAAGATTTGTTGTGGTGGAAGCATGGATGAGTGCTTCGTGCTTTCAACCAAAGGGGTTTGATATGCATTGACAAGATTGTGATGGTTGCGTCGACCTAAAGATGTAAAACATAGCGCTTCTTGGGAGGCAACCCAAGGTTTTTGGTTTACTTGTTGATATTTTGTTGTGTTTGGTGTTTTTAGTTTGTTGTGTATAGGGACATAAGTTTGGAGCACATTGGGAGAAGAAATTTTGCAAGAGAAAAATGGAAACACCACCACTAAGCTCATGTGGTGGAGTAGTGGTAGGTGCTGAAGATTGGCACCACGATCATGGGGGATTCGTGGCCATTGCTGAAGTTTGTGCACGAATTGACCACGATCATGGTGAGGCAATCATGACAACGATTTGTGCACAAACTGTGCATGATCGTGTAAAACATGGGACGGGAAATTCCATTTAAATACCCCTTCCCTCCCTCACTTTCTCCCTCTAGGTACGAAATCCCTCACCCCTAAAATCATTATCCATCCAACTTTTTGGATCTTTGAAGCAAAATACTTGCAAGTTTTCATCAATCCAAGGTAAGAACTTCCATCTTCCACGAAATTCCAACTCTAGGTACAAAATCCCTCACCCCCAAAATCATTATCCATCTAACTTTTTGTATCTTTGAAGCAAAACACTTGCAAGTTTTCATCAATCCAAGTAAGAACTTCCATCTTCATATCTTCAAGCATGGATTTGAAAGGTTTCTCACTCTAAAACACCCAATGTGGAGAATGTGTGATTCTTTAAAGCTTGTTGATTATTGTATGTTGATATTGATTGTTTTGACATTAAAGAACACTTTTATGGTTGAAATTTGTGTATTACATGATTTATTCTTGGATTTGAATGAGCATGAAGAACCCTAGGCTAGAATTTGGGAAATTTTCAATGAGTTGTATGATGAAATTGCTCATGAAGTTGTGAAATTATTTACTTGTTTTGACTCTTGAATGATAGAATTCATGTTGTAAGACACATTAGAGGGTTTTTTGGTGAAAATTTGAGTTCATTGAATGATTCGTGATAACTTTGTTGACTAGAATTAGAATTTGTTGATTCTTTTTAGACTATTAGGAACATTTGTAATTTAGATTTTGATGATACCAAAAGATAAGAATTTAGCCACCTATTTTGTTTTATCTATTAGACTTAGGTTATTTTTTCTCAAACTTCGAATAGTCCGAATAGTAACTCGAGAAGTCACGTTTCGAATTATCAAAACAATTTGAATGATAACTCGAAAGATTACGTTTCAGTTAATCTCAACAAAAGATTCAAATAGTAACTCGAATAGTTACCTTTTAAATAGCTCGAGATGAAGACCTCGAAGAGTTGAAGACTTGAAGAGATCGAGAACAAGATCCGAAGAGTAGAAGACTACAAGACCAAAATGTTGCAAAGGTCGAATGGTGGAAGGGCCTACCTTTCGAAGTAAAAGGTGGAATGAATGATAAGGTCAACCATTCGTATATGAGAGGTTGTAAAGTTTTATTATTCGAAAAAGGAACTGCATTGATATATTCTCTAAGCCAACAGTTCAAAACCTTAAAAACATGGGTGAATGTGTCCAAGACAAAGAATGTCCTAGGAATACATCCCAAAGAATATTTTTCCTTAAAAGCCTAGACATTTTTGTGCAAAGAAAAAATATATGTTCAGCGCAAAATAAACCACCAATAGCTGGAAAATCTGACATACTCACCTAACCACCGGATTACCCGTCGGTAGGGGTGTAAGCGAATTGAATCGAGTCAAATATCTTTCTATTCGATTCGAATTCGACTATTTTGAGAACTATTCGTATTTGTATTCAATAAATATTCGAATCTAAAATTTTATTCATATTCGATTCGCTATATTATTCGAATATATTCGAATTCAAAATGCCTACCTTAATTTTTTTACAAGTTCTTCAATAAATTAAGATAAAATTTAATAAAAATTTAAATTTAAATACCCTAAATTTTTCTATTAATATACTATTATACTAATATTTTATTAATATACTAATTTTAAAATTATAAGAGACAAAGAGAAGAACCACCCACTCAAATGGCTCCACCTCCTCAAATTGAAATTTTCCAAGCAAACATTTTGCATGTCCCTATTGATAGATAGGCAATTCTATAAATGCCACCACCACCCGCTTTCCCTCAAATTTCACCACAATATGCTCCCGCTACAAATTGGGGAGCCATTAAGCCATTCCAATACCAACTTCATTTGGAGACCATGGAGGAGCTTAAAGCTCAAAGGCAAGCAATAGAGGAGCTTCGGAACGAGTTTGCTCAACGATTCCACCCACTGTTGGATGATGAGAAAACATTGCATGAGGAGTTGAGTTGCGGGAACATCTCACCACTTAGGGATTGTTAGACTTTGTTGAGATGTACTCCTTGGATTTGATTTGATGATCCGACTGTTGAACATTAGGTGCCTCGTGTGTGGGTGCCGCCCTTTATTTTCTTTTACATTCCTTTACTTGTTTTTTAGTTACTTTTAATTGCTTTTGATACTCTTTTTAATTCCTTACTTTTGAAAATTTCGTTTAATTTTGAATGTTCGGTTACTTTTGGCTTCATTGCATTTTACATTATATTCTTGTTCTTATTTTTTCTTAGAAAAAAGAAAAAAATAAAAGAAAAAAATGATTGTACATATAGTGGTTGTTAGTCCACTTCATTAACAATCTTTCATTCTTTTGGACATATGCTTCACTAACTTAATTAATTGTTTGTTTTAAAAAGCTTGAGCGGCGCAACGTTCAGTTGATGCTTGGATTGAATTGGGGGAAATACACGCCAAGGGAGTTCAAAATATCTTTCCCTCCTACATTGTGATTTGCTATTGAGTTTGTTGGCCCCTGTTTTTATTTTTAAGTTGTGGAAAAAGAAAAAAAAAGTTTTCTGAGTGTGTGTTTTCATGTTTTCATCCATCCTATCCATTCATTTTAAAGTGTGGAAATCCCAAGTGTGGAAAGGGATACTCATGATCTTGACCCATCCATCCATTTCAGCCCACATTCGCGATGAATTTCGAGGATGATGTTCATTCTAAATTGTGGAAAGGATGCACTTTGTGCTTCACTTGAAAATTCTTGACTCTTGAATGGTGATATGATGAGGTTGTGCATGTTTTGAGTGTGTGATATTTTTCATTTTTTCTTGGGAACGTCCTCAAATGGTGTATAGCTTGCCCAATTCTTTGAATATGTTGAAAATTGCCTCTTTACACTTTGTGAGGTTGCATAAGGCCATGCTAGGTTTACATTTTTTATGTGCTTACATGGATTTCACTCTTGAATCTCTTAGAGCTTGGTGTCTCGGATTCTTCAAAGTAGGAGTGTGTGGAAGATTGGGTCGTGAAAGATAAAAATTGGCAAGACTCAAAATTGAAAAATTTTTGGTGTGACATGGGGCAAAATGTGAGATTTTGTTGGTCCCGATGGGTAGCTAAGTGAGTCTAGGGGGGGGNTGCGGGAACATCTCACCACTTAGGGATTGTTAGACTTTGTTGAGATGTACTCCTTGGATTTGATTTGATGATCCGACTGTTGAACATTAGGTGCCTCGTGTGTGGGTGCCGCCCTTTATTTTCTTTTACATTCCTTTACTTGTTTTTTAGTTACTTTTAATTGCTTTTGATACTCTTTTTAATTCCTTACTTTTGAAAATTTCGTTTAATTTTGAATGTTCGGTTACTTTTGGCTTCATTGCATTTTACATTATATTCTTGTTCTTATTTTTTCTTAGAAAAAAGAAAAAAATAAAAGAAAAAAATGATTGTACATATAGTGGTTGTTAGTCCACTTCATTAACAATCTTTCATTCTTTTGGACATATGCTTCACTAACTTAATTAATTGTTTGTTTTAAAAAGCTTGAGCGGCGCAACGTTCAGTTGATGCTTGGATTGAATTGGGGGAAATACACGCCAAGGGAGTTCAAAATATCTTTCCCTCCTACATTGTGATTTGCTATTGAGTTTGTTGGCCCCTGTTTTTATTTTTAAGTTGTGGAAAAAGAAAAAAAAAGTTTTCTGAGTGTGTGTTTTCATGTTTTCATCCATCCTATCCATTCATTTTAAAGTGTGGAAATCCCAAGTGTGGAAAGGGATACTCATGATCTTGACCCATCCATCCATTTCAGCCCACATTCGCGATGAATTTCGAGGATGATGTTCATTCTAAATTGTGGAAAGGATGCACTTTGTGCTTCACTTGAAAATTCTTGACTCTTGAATGGTGATATGATGAGGTTGTGCATGTTTTGAGTGTGTGATATTTTTCATTTTTTCTTGGGAACGTCCTCAAATGGTGTATAGCTTGCCCAATTCTTTGAATATGTTGAAAATTGCCTCTTTACACTTTGTGAGGTTGCATAAGGCCATGCTAGGTTTACATTTTTTATGTGCTTACATGGATTTCACTCTTGAATCTCTTAGAGCTTGGTGTCTCGGATTCTTCAAAGTAGGAGTGTGTGGAAGATTGGGTCGTGAAAGATAAAAATTGGCAAGACTCAAAATTGAAAAATTTTTGGTGTGACATGGGGCAAAATGTGAGATTTTGTTGGTCCCGATGGGTAGCTAAGTGAGTCTAGGGGGGGGGGGGGTTAATAAACTCACTAGGGTTTTTCAAAAACAAATTTTTTTGACCCAAATAGTTATCTTTTAGGATTGTACACAGTTAGAGTGACTTTGTAACGGAATAATGTGTTTCAAAATTTTATTTTAACTTCGCACTATTTAGAGTAATTTAAAGATATTTAGGCTTGGTCGATGAGATGCAGTGCAACATTGAAGAGCGTAAGTAAAGAGAGAGAGAGAGAGAGAGATTTTATAGTGGTCCAATTGTTAATGAAGCCTACTCCACTCTTCTCCACAACTTGTGAAGGATTGCACTAATATCTCCTTTAGTACAATATTCTTCCCAGTATGCTTCCTTGATCACAATGCTGGATATCACACTATCTTCAAGTTTTTCTCAACTTTTGCAAGTTTACTTCGCCTCTTTTTACTTCCTCCAAGTAGAGTTGGTTGATGAAGATTTGATTCTTCTTTCCTCCAACTTGAAACATTGGCTTGAAAATGCTTGAATCGACAGTGAAACAACACAAGGTTTCTATTATATGCTAGGTATAACTACAAAACGTTTTCTCTCTTTAACACACTAGATCGCTTGAAGCTTTTTAACATGATAGCTTGTGAATATCTCAAAAAGACTAGCACCTCCTTCTAAATGCGAAGGGGGTATTTGTAGGTGTGAAGATCTGTCCCGTTGGAGGAAAGACAAAAATTCAAAACACCTTTCGTCTATTGTGTAATAATCGCTGGGTATTGAGCCCATGTGGGTTTAGTTGAAGATCGTACAGCCTCCTTGCTGCATAGCCGTTGCAACACTCTTCCAAAAAATGCTCCAAATCATGCCTATATGCTATCACTTTAAAAGAAATCCTTCAAAACACTAAAATATACTTGTCATAGGTCATTGCAACACAATAAAATCATTCATAGCATTTTCTTCACAAATCAAGCACAAAGGACATCAATCAAGTCTTCTAATCATGCACCAGTTATCCAATAAGGAAAACCTGTTGAGTAATCTGAGCCTTTCATCTCAATCCTTCTAAATGAAAATGCTGAGAATAAATGGGATTCCATGCTACAAAGAGAGTTGATTCTGCAAAGAAATATCAATGTCAATCAGCTGAATTCTGATTGTGATATTATTCCATTGTTGCAAGAAGTTGGTTTGATGCAGAACGTGGAGAATGTCAGTCCCTACCCCAAGCTACTAACTATAGACTTCTATTGTAATTTGATTGAGTCATAAATGATCCTACCAACATAAGCCATTATAAAGTGTTCATTTGAGCCCCCATGTCATAAATGAGTTCTATGTACAAAACACTATGGAGGAGTTGAATAATCGGGATCAAATATCCTGTGCGCTCACTGCTGGCAACTACTCTCACTATCCAACAAATCCAATCGATGCAATCTATAGTGCAGATCTATGCCCAAAATATACTATTCTGCATCGACTTGTTGGGACCAATTGGATTCTATCCGCTCATCTCTACCTTGTCTCCAAAGAGTTAAGTGTGTTGTTGTATTGCATTGGTACAAAGAGAGGAATATATATTGGAAGAATCATATTTTCTCATATGTTTTCATTTGTTCATCCTCAAGAACAAAAGGTAAGGATTTCTTACCCAAATTTATTCCTAGAATTCTAACTGCTCAAGGCCTTTCACTGTATCACCATGAGATCACATTGAAGAACACTACTCAGTATCGTGTTGATGACCGACTTGGGAGGAAAGCATGTTAAGAATGTTGAACCAATTGCTCCATCCCTTCTGCTAGCACCTTCAAATGCTAAAGAAGAAAATCTTACCCCCTATGTTCGCGATCTACACCTGTCTGTAAAACTGAAAAGAATTGTAAATGATCTTGAAGTAGCCCACATGTTGATTGCTCTATAGCTGGATGTTACTCGCACTAAGTTTGTTGTTGTTCTACTTCTTCTGAGTCTGGCTGATGCTGAGCCGAAAGCTAATATCGAATAGTTCCATGAGAAGGGACCCCTTGAATCTTAATACTTTGGCTATCATTCTGTCAAAAAAAGGGGAGAATTTCATACTTGAGGGGGAGTAACATCATTTGAGAGACAATTTACTTTGGTTACTTTTTTTTTTCCATACCTTCTTAAGATTGATGTTTTATTTGGGTCTGTAACTTCAAAAAAATCATCCTTTGAAAACAACCACTCTACTTTATTTACGTACTATTCTTAAGGTTTTATTTTTTTCTATTTAAAAAAATTTATGTTGTCGTTACATTTTCAGTTGTATAGCTTTAAATGTTTTACTAAATAATAGCCAAAGGGGAAGTTTGTTAGTGTTTAGTATTGTAAACCCCGTAATTGGCAGAATTACTATGGCAAAAATATATAGGTTATGTCTAGTGCTAGTTAGTATGCTGATTGTAGATTTGGCAAAACAGAAGCTACACTAGAGCCTTTGGAAACTAGCTATTAGAACTACACCAACTTATCTTTTACAACTGTCAGAGTTGTTACGCGTCCTGAGGTTATTTTACAAGAATATCCACCTCTAACTGAAAGACCTCAAAAGTAAGACAATAATTCATGCTACATGGAATATCTTAGGTATGACTTGTTTTCCAAGAATTAGAGTATTATATATACTATTTAGAGAGAGACTTCAACAATACAAGGACACAAATAGTTAAATTCAAAAGATAACCAAGTATCTTTAATATTGTTCCAAAAGGGTTGGGGCTACAAGTTTAGAGGGCGAGGGGAATAGATTTGTATACTTTTAAATTTTTTGCAATTCGATTAATCGCTCTAAAGGGTTACTTCTTTGCAATTTGAAGATTCGTAGAGTATGAACAATGGAAAGTGTTATAAACTCTTTTAAACGGTTTTGCACGTAAGCTTATTCTTTTCAAAATTTTAATAGTTCTAGAGAATAAATAAATGTAGTAAAGTAAATGAACACTTTACTATCCTTAAAACCTTATAAGGAGGCTACTCACTTTTTTCTTTGAGTGAGAGAGAGAGAGAGAGCCTACTCACTTTTTTCTTTGAGCTCATAAGGAGGCTCGCTCTAATCCCCTTTAGTATAAATGAACACTCAAGCCCTGAACACTAAGTCAGCCTTGAGCTTCACAAGTTTTTCAACTCAACACGAGTTCACTCTGCTTCTTTCTACTTCTACCGAGTTGATATACAATTTTTCAAAAAAGAAGTTTCTTTGATTCTCCAACTAGAAGTCTTAGCTCTTAAGGTTGATCTTGATCTTCATGTTTGAGCAGCACAAGCTTCTAAATCTGGATTTTGCTTTGTAACTTGTTGTCTCTCTCTAATTGGTCGCGTAATATGGAACTTGAAAGCTTTGAGCACTTGAATATTTTTCACTTAATGGACCAACACCTTCTTTTGTCTTGAATTAAGGTATTTATAAGCATTTTGAAATGAATCCGTTGGAGGGAAACCCATTTCAAGCGTCTATTAACCACTAGGTAATGACCAGTGTGTAATCCGAAGAGTAGCTTTATGTGTCAGATTTTCCAGCCATTAGATAACCTTTTTGGCTTAACTTTACTTTTGTTATGCTCCAAATGTCTAGATTATTTTGAGGAAAATCTACCTTGGGATATGAACTTACGACTCTTTTTGCCTTGGTCACATTTTCTTATAAAGCATAAGTGTTTTAAGGTTTTGAACTGTTTGCTTAGAGAATGTCTCAAGCTGGCCTTTCGAGCAGTTGTTTGTTACTATTCGAGTTAAAATTTTGAAACTTAACACTTCTAACCTTTTGATTTCGAATAGTTGTCCTTACTATTCGAGCTTGTCCTTAAATCTCCTACTATTCTAAAGGTAGGCCTTTGCAACCTTTCAGTCTTAAACTCTTTACGCGTGGATGGACACTGATTTTGTCCACGCTTCCTCCACGCGTGAGGAAGGCGTGGACATGCCCAACACATCTCACTTTGGTTATTTTTGTTAGAGAAAGTCCTCTCTGACAATCGGAAATACAAGAAATTGGAAAAAACGAAAACAAAACAAATTACAAGGAAAAATAATAATCCACGTAGGATTGAACAATTACACGGAAATAATCCACAAAGGATTAGAAGATACGAGCAAGGTGAATTGTATGGCCTTCGGGGTGGTTGGAAGCACGAGTCGTGTTGTCACTATCCTTAAAACCTTATTTGCCGCTTCCCGAGGTGCTGGAACGTTGCGGCCTAGGCTTCCCAGGATAAAACGTGCTACGATCCGCCGTTTGAGCACACAAACTTGGACCCGGCGAACTAAACCGTGGGATGAACGCAGATGGCTTGAAGGAAATATGAGCAGGGTTTTGAGGGAGAAAATAGTGTATTCGTGTGTTCTTGGTATGTCATTTTCAAACCTGCTGCTCACAACGAATATATAGTGAAGGATGGGATCATTGCATTAAATATGGCATTTAATTCCCATTCGTAACCTCCACCCACTAGCAACCTATTTACACCCACTACTAATCCATTTAATCAAGAAATAAACTCTGAAATAATGATTGGAATTAATCACATTATCACATTAATTCCGTAATATTAAGAGTCATTTCTGAACGGATCCAGTAGGTGAACGGTCGCAATCGAGAGGTCACCAAAGTTGCTGTTCGAGACATCGTTCATATCTGCGTACCTTCGAGACCTAGCTCGTGCCGCGAGACGTCGAGAAGTGCTAGTTTCGAGACATCGCACTGCAGCGAGACATCAAATTGGTCCGCGAGACAGTGAACGCACGCGCCGACCNTATATATATATATAAACTTAGTATCCCATGAGAACACACCCACGAGAAAACTATGAACAAATCTTAGTCTTACATCTGTAAAAATTGAACAGATTAGATGAAATTAAAAAAATAGGATGGCATTCTCGCAATTGTCTTCAACAAGATACACTTTACAAACTTGGACACTTAAATATGTAATATGTAACAACTAAATATGCAAACTTTGAAAAATTTTAAAAAATTAATGAAAAAATTTAAATTTTAAATCTAAACTTTAAATCTAAACCGTAAATGCTAGATCCTAAGCAGTAAAAAGTGAACCAGTAAATAAAATAAAACCAAAAACTTAGTCATAAACTCTAAATTTGAAACCCTAAGAGCAATGCACTTTTGCAATTTTTTAAGTGTAATTTTTTATTACTAAATATGCAAAATGTTAATACTAATTGTGCAATATGTTAATATTAAATGTGCAAACCTGAAGAATTCTAAAAAGTGCAGATTTTAGTGTTTAAGTTTGCATAGTAAAGTTAGTGATAATTACAAAAATGTCACATCATTTTCTTTTTAAAATATGATCTGATCCATTCGATTTTTTCAAATGTGAGGCTGATATTTGTTCTTAGTTTTCTCCTAAGGACTTATTCTCATATGATTCAATACACACATACATATACACACACACATATACAAATACATACATGCATATATATATATATATGTATGTATGTATGTATGTATGTATGTATGTATGTATGTATATATGTGTGTATGTGTGTATATATGTATGTGTGTATGTATGTATGTATGTGTAAATACAGAAATACGTGTATATATACATATATATATATATATATATATATATATTTATTTATTTATTTATATGTATTTATGTATTTATATATACGTATTTATGAGGGTGGGTGGAAATGGAGGCAAAATCATATCGTAGGTCCTCTATTGCTTGCCTTTGAGATCTCAACTCTTCTGCAAATGTAGTTCTTTGGCTCCTCATCTCCTCCATTGCTTCAAGATGGAGTTGATATTGGAACGCTTACATTGTTTCCCAACTATTCACGATGACATATTGTGGATGAATGTCGGGGAAAACGAGAGGTGGTGGCATTTGTGGCTGCTCATCTTCATCCATAACATGGTTCATGTTGGCACGATCAAGCTCCACTTGCGTCAACTTGCCCTCCAAACCTAAGCCCTGGCAAAGCCTGGTAGGGACTAGGGAATGACCTAATATAAACATTCGGGGTGTCATCTTGTCTTTGAGTTGACAACCACTTCTTGAAAGCCATGCCTATGTTCACCTTATTTCTTGTCTCCATGCTCCAAAAATGGTATAGGTCATTGCGATAAACTTTGTTCAAATTTGATTTCCTTCCTTTGAAAGTCACTGCTAAGATTTTTCTCATCGCTTTCACATTATATTGTTTAACATTTGTCTTTAGCATTTGTGGTGTCATCTTGGCTTTGAGTAGTGATGACCTTGACATTCCATTGATCATTGGGAGACCATTCTTGGCCATATGTAGGGCCATCATTAATGTTGGGATCGACAAGTTAACCGTATAGGTAGGTAATGAAGAAGCAAAATATTCTTTGGTTCAATTGGAGGACAAGGGAAGTGTAAATGTGAAAGGCAAGGCCAAAGCCAAAATCTTATGGAAAGGTGAAGATTTGTTGTGGTGGAAGCATGGATGAGTGCTTCGTGCTTTCAACCAAAGGGGTTTGATATGCATTGACAAGATTGTGATGGTTGCGTCGACCTAAAGATGTAAAACATAGCGCTTCTTGGGAGGCAACCCAAGGTTTTTGGTTTACTTGTTGATATTTTGTTGTGTTTGGTGTTTTTAGTTTGTTGTGTATAGGGACATAAGTTTGGAGCACATTGGGAGAAGAAATTTTGCAAGAGAAAAATGGAAACACCACCACTAAGCTCATGTGGTGGAGTAGTGGTAGGTGCTGAAGATTGGCACCACGATCATGGGGGATTCGTGGCCATTGCTGAAGTTTGTGCACGAATTGACCACGATCATGGTGAGGCAATCATGACAACGATTTGTGCACAAACTGTGCATGATCGTGTAAAACATGGGACGGGAAATTCCATTTAAATACCCCTTCCCTCCCTCACTTTCTCCCTCTAGGTACGAAATCCCTCACCCCTAAAATCATTATCCATCCAACTTTTTGGATCTTTGAAGCAAAATACTTGCAAGTTTTCATCAATCCAAGGTAAGAACTTCCATCTTCCACGAAATTCCAACTCTAGGTACAAAATCCCTCACCCCCAAAATCATTATCCATCTAACTTTTTGTATCTTTGAAGCAAAACACTTGCAAGTTTTCATCAATCCAAGTAAGAACTTCCATCTTCATATCTTCAAGCATGGATTTGAAAGGTTTCTCACTCTAAAACACCCAATGTGGAGAATGTGTGATTCTTTAAAGCTTGTTGATTATTGTATGTTGATATTGATTGTTTTGACATTAAAGAACACTTTTATGGTTGAAATTTGTGTATTACATGATTTATTCTTGGATTTGAATGAGCATGAAGAACCCTAGGCTAGAATTTGGGAAATTTTCAATGAGTTGTATGATGAAATTGCTCATGAAGTTGTGAAATTATTTACTTGTTTTGACTCTTGAATGATAGAATTCATGTTGTAAGACACATTAGAGGGTTTTTTGGTGAAAATTTGAGTTCATTGAATGATTCGTGATAACTTTGTTGACTAGAATTAGAATTTGTTGATTCTTTTTAGACTATTAGGAACATTTGTAATTTAGATTTTGATGATACCAAAAGATAAGAATTTAGCCACCTATTTTGTTTTATCTATTAGACTTAGGTTATTTTTTCTCAAACTTCGAATAGTCCGAATAGTAACTCGAGAAGTCACGTTTCGAATTATCAAAACAATTTGAATGATAACTCGAAAGATTACGTTTCAGTTAATCTCAACAAAAGATTCAAATAGTAACTCGAATAGTTACCTTTTAAATAGCTCGAGATGAAGACCTCGAAGAGTTGAAGACTTGAAGAGATCGAGAACAAGATCCGAAGAGTAGAAGACTACAAGACCAAAATGTTGCAAAGGTCGAATGGTGGAAGGGCCTACCTTTCGAAGTAAAAGGTGGAATGAATGATAAGGTCAACCATTCGTATATGAGAGGTTGTAAAGTTTTATTATTCGAAAAAGGAACTGCATTGATATATTCTCTAAGCCAACAGTTCAAAACCTTAAAAACATGGGTGAATGTGTCCAAGACAAAGAATGTCCTAGGAATACATCCCAAAGAATATTTTTCCTTAAAAGCCTAGACATTTTTGTGCAAAGAAAAAATATATGTTCAGCGCAAAATAAACCACCAATAGCTGGAAAATCTGACATACTCACCTAACCACCGGATTACCCGTCGGTAGGGGTGTAAGCGAATTGAATCGAGTCAAATATCTTTCTATTCGATTCGAATTCGACTATTTTGAGAACTATTCGTATTTGTATTCAATAAATATTCGAATCTAAAATTTTATTCATATTCGATTCGCTATATTATTCGAATATATTCGAATTCAAAATGCCTACCTTAATTTTTTTACAAGTTCTTCAATAAATTAAGATAAAATTTAATAAAAATTTAAATTTAAATACCCTAAATTTTTCTATTAATATACTATTATACTAATATTTTATTAATATACTAATTTTAAAATTATAAGAGACAAAGAGAAGAACCACCCACTCAAATGGCTCCACCTCCTCAAATTGAAATTTTCCAAGCAAACATTTTGCATGTCCCTATTGATAGATAGGCAATTCTATAAATGCCACCACCACCCGCTTTCCCTCAAATTTCACCACAATATGCTCCCGCTACAAATTGGGGAGCCATTAAGCCATTCCAATACCAACTTCATTTGGAGACCATGGAGGAGCTTAAAGCTCAAAGGCAAGCAATAGAGGAGCTTCGGAACGAGTTTGCTCAACGATTCCACCCACTGTTGGATGATGAGAAAACATTGCATGAGGAGTTGAGTTGCGGGAACATCTCACCACTTAGGGATTGTTAGACTTTGTTGAGATGTACTCCTTGGATTTGATTTGATGATCCGACTGTTGAACATTAGGTGCCTCGTGTGTGGGTGCCGCCCTTTATTTTCTTTTACATTCCTTTACTTGTTTTTTAGTTACTTTTAATTGCTTTTGATACTCTTTTTAATTCCTTACTTTTGAAAATTTCGTTTAATTTTGAATGTTCGGTTACTTTTGGCTTCATTGCATTTTACATTATATTCTTGTTCTTATTTTTTCTTAGAAAAAAGAAAAAAATAAAAGAAAAAAATGATTGTACATATAGTGGTTGTTAGTCCACTTCATTAACAATCTTTCATTCTTTTGGACATATGCTTCACTAACTTAATTAATTGTTTGTTTTAAAAAGCTTGAGCGGCGCAACGTTCAGTTGATGCTTGGATTGAATTGGGGGAAATACACGCCAAGGGAGTTCAAAATATCTTTCCCTCCTACATTGTGATTTGCTATTGAGTTTGTTGGCCCCTGTTTTTATTTTTAAGTTGTGGAAAAAGAAAAAAAAAGTTTTCTGAGTGTGTGTTTTCATGTTTTCATCCATCCTATCCATTCATTTTAAAGTGTGGAAATCCCAAGTGTGGAAAGGGATACTCATGATCTTGACCCATCCATCCATTTCAGCCCACATTCGCGATGAATTTCGAGGATGATGTTCATTCTAAATTGTGGAAAGGATGCACTTTGTGCTTCACTTGAAAATTCTTGACTCTTGAATGGTGATATGATGAGGTTGTGCATGTTTTGAGTGTGTGATATTTTTCATTTTTTCTTGGGAACGTCCTCAAATGGTGTATAGCTTGCCCAATTCTTTGAATATGTTGAAAATTGCCTCTTTACACTTTGTGAGGTTGCATAAGGCCATGCTAGGTTTACATTTTTTATGTGCTTACATGGATTTCACTCTTGAATCTCTTAGAGCTTGGTGTCTCGGATTCTTCAAAGTAGGAGTGTGTGGAAGATTGGGTCGTGAAAGATAAAAATTGGCAAGACTCAAAATTGAAAAATTTTTGGTGTGACATGGGGCAAAATGTGAGATTTTGTTGGTCCCGATGGGTAGCTAAGTGAGTCTAGGGGGGGGGGGGGTTAATAAACTCACTAGGGTTTTTCAAAAACAAATTTTTTTGACCCAAATAGTTATCTTTTAGGATTGTACACAGTTAGAGTGACTTTGTAACGGAATAATGTGTTTCAAAATTTTATTTTAACTTCGCACTATTTAGAGTAATTTAAAGATATTTAGGCTTGGTCGATGAGATGCAGTGCAACATTGAAGAGCGTAAGTAAAGAGAGAGAGAGAGAGAGAGATTTTATAGTGGTCCAATTGTTAATGAAGCCTACTCCACTCTTCTCCACAACTTGTGAAGGATTGCACTAATATCTCCTTTAGTACAATATTCTTCCCAGTATGCTTCCTTGATCACAATGCTGGATATCACACTATCTTCAAGTTTTTCTCAACTTTTGCAAGTTTACTTCGCCTCTTTTTACTTCCTCCAAGTAGAGTTGGTTGATGAAGATTTGATTCTTCTTTCCTCCAACTTGAAACATTGGCTTGAAAATGCTTGAATCGACAGTGAAACAACACAAGGTTTCTATTATATGCTAGGTATAACTACAAAACGTTTTCTCTCTTTAACACACTAGATCGCTTGAAGCTTTTTAACATGATAGCTTGTGAATATCTCAAAAAGACTAGCACCTCCTTCTAAATGCGAAGGGGGTATTTGTAGGTGTGAAGATCTGTCCCGTTGGAGGAAAGACAAAAATTCAAAACACCTTTCGTCTATTGTGTAATAATCGCTGGGTATTGAGCCCATGTGGGTTTAGTTGAAGATCGTACAGCCTCCTTGCTGCATAGCCGTTGCAACACTCTTCCAAAAAATGCTCCAAATCATGCCTATATGCTATCACTTTAAAAGAAATCCTTCAAAACACTAAAATATACTTGTCATAGGTCATTGCAACACAATAAAATCATTCATAGCATTTTCTTCACAAATCAAGCACAAAGGACATCAATCAAGTCTTCTAATCATGCACCAGTTATCCAATAAGGAAAACCTGTTGAGTAATCTGAGCCTTTCATCTCAATCCTTCTAAATGAAAATGCTGAGAATAAATGGGATTCCATGCTACAAAGAGAGTTGATTCTGCAAAGAAATATCAATGTCAATCAGCTGAATTCTGATTGTGATATTATTCCATTGTTGCAAGAAGTTGGTTTGATGCAGAACGTGGAGAATGTCAGTCCCTACCCCAAGCTACTAACTATAGACTTCTATTGTAATTTGATTGAGTCATAAATGATCCTACCAACATAAGCCATTATAAAGTGTTCATTTGAGCCCCCATGTCATAAATGAGTTCTATGTACAAAACACTATGGAGGAGTTGAATAATCGGGATCAAATATCCTGTGCGCTCACTGCTGGCAACTACTCTCACTATCCAACAAATCCAATCGATGCAATCTATAGTGCAGATCTATGCCCAAAATATACTATTCTGCATCGACTTGTTGGGACCAATTGGATTCTATCCGCTCATCTCTACCTTGTCTCCAAAGAGTTAAGTGTGTTGTTGTATTGCATTGGTACAAAGAGAGGAATATATATTGGAAGAATCATATTTTCTCATATGTTTTCATTTGTTCATCCTCAAGAACAAAAGGTAAGGATTTCTTACCCAAATTTATTCCTAGAATTCTAACTGCTCAAGGCCTTTCACTGTATCACCATGAGATCACATTGAAGAACACTACTCAGTATCGTGTTGATGACCGACTTGGGAGGAAAGCATGTTAAGAATGTTGAACCAATTGCTCCATCCCTTCTGCTAGCACCTTCAAATGCTAAAGAAGAAAATCTTACCCCCTATGTTCGCGATCTACACCTGTCTGTAAAACTGAAAAGAATTGTAAATGATCTTGAAGTAGCCCACATGTTGATTGCTCTATAGCTGGATGTTACTCGCACTAAGTTTGTTGTTGTTCTACTTCTTCTGAGTCTGGCTGATGCTGAGCCGAAAGCTAATATCGAATAGTTCCATGAGAAGGGACCCCTTGAATCTTAATACTTTGGCTATCATTCTGTCAAAAAAAGGGGAGAATTTCATACTTGAGGGGGAGTAACATCATTTGAGAGACAATTTACTTTGGTTACTTTTTTTTTTCCATACCTTCTTAAGATTGATGTTTTATTTGGGTCTGTAACTTCAAAAAAATCATCCTTTGAAAACAACCACTCTACTTTATTTACGTACTATTCTTAAGGTTTTATTTTTTTCTATTTAAAAAAATTTATGTTGTCGTTACATTTTCAGTTGTATAGCTTTAAATGTTTTACTAAATAATAGCCAAAGGGGAAGTTTGTTAGTGTTTAGTATTGTAAACCCCGTAATTGGCAGAATTACTATGGCAAAAATATATAGGTTATGTCTAGTGCTAGTTAGTATGCTGATTGTAGATTTGGCAAAACAGAAGCTACACTAGAGCCTTTGGAAACTAGCTATTAGAACTACACCAACTTATCTTTTACAACTGTCAGAGTTGTTACGCGTCCTGAGGTTATTTTACAAGAATATCCACCTCTAACTGAAAGACCTCAAAAGTAAGACAATAATTCATGCTACATGGAATATCTTAGGTATGACTTGTTTTCCAAGAATTAGAGTATTATATATACTATTTAGAGAGAGACTTCAACAATACAAGGACACAAATAGTTAAATTCAAAAGATAACCAAGTATCTTTAATATTGTTCCAAAAGGGTTGGGGCTACAAGTTTAGAGGGCGAGGGGAATAGATTTGTATACTTTTAAATTTTTTGCAATTCGATTAATCGCTCTAAAGGGTTACTTCTTTGCAATTTGAAGATTCGTAGAGTATGAACAATGGAAAGTGTTATAAACTCTTTTAAACGGTTTTGCACGTAAGCTTATTCTTTTCAAAATTTTAATAGTTCTAGAGAATAAATAAATGTAGTAAAGTAAATGAACACTTTACTATCCTTAAAACCTTATAAGGAGGCTACTCACTTTTTTCTTTGAGTGAGAGAGAGAGAGAGAGCCTACTCACTTTTTTCTTTGAGCTCATAAGGAGGCTCGCTCTAATCCCCTTTAGTATAAATGAACACTCAAGCCCTGAACACTAAGTCAGCCTTGAGCTTCACAAGTTTTTCAACTCAACACGAGTTCACTCTGCTTCTTTCTACTTCTACCGAGTTGATATACAATTTTTCAAAAAAGAAGTTTCTTTGATTCTCCAACTAGAAGTCTTAGCTCTTAAGGTTGATCTTGATCTTCATGTTTGAGCAGCACAAGCTTCTAAATCTGGATTTTGCTTTGTAACTTGTTGTCTCTCTCTAATTGGTCGCGTAATATGGAACTTGAAAGCTTTGAGCACTTGAATATTTTTCACTTAATGGACCAACACCTTCTTTTGTCTTGAATTAAGGTATTTATAAGCATTTTGAAATGAATCCGTTGGAGGGAAACCCATTTCAAGCGTCTATTAACCACTAGGTAATGACCAGTGTGTAATCCGAAGAGTAGCTTTATGTGTCAGATTTTCCAGCCATTAGATAACCTTTTTGGCTTAACTTTACTTTTGTTATGCTCCAAATGTCTAGATTATTTTGAGGAAAATCTACCTTGGGATATGAACTTACGACTCTTTTTGCCTTGGTCACATTTTCTTATAAAGCATAAGTGTTTTAAGGTTTTGAACTGTTTGCTTAGAGAATGTCTCAAGCTGGCCTTTCGAGCAGTTGTTTGTTACTATTCGAGTTAAAATTTTGAAACTTAACACTTCTAACCTTTTGATTTCGAATAGTTGTCCTTACTATTCGAGCTTGTCCTTAAATCTCCTACTATTCTAAAGGTAGGCCTTTGCAACCTTTCAGTCTTAAACTCTTTACGCGTGGATGGACACTGATTTTGTCCACGCTTCCTCCACGCGTGAGGAAGGCGTGGACATGCCCAACACATCTCACTTTGGTTATTTTTGTTAGAGAAAGTCCTCTCTGACAATCGGAAATACAAGAAATTGGAAAAAACGAAAACAAAACAAATTACAAGGAAAAATAATAATCCACGTAGGATTGAACAATTACACGGAAATAATCCACAAAGGATTAGAAGATACGAGCAAGGTGAATTGTATGGCCTTCGGGGTGGTTGGAAGCACGAGTCGTGTTGTCACTATCCTTAAAACCTTATTTGCCGCTTCCCGAGGTGCTGGAACGTTGCGGCCTAGGCTTCCCAGGATAAAACGTGCTACGATCCGCCGTTTGAGCACACAAACTTGGACCCGGCGAACTAAACCGTGGGATGAACGCAGATGGCTTGAAGGAAATATGAGCAGGGTTTTGAGGGAGAAAATAGTGTATTCGTGTGTTCTTGGTATGTCATTTTCAAACCTGCTGCTCACAACGAATATATAGTGAAGGATGGGATCATTGCATTAAATATGGCATTTAATTCCCATTCGTAACCTCCACCCACTAGCAACCTATTTACACCCACTACTAATCCATTTAATCAAGAAATAAACTCTGAAATAATGATTGGAATTAATCACATTATCACATTAATTCCGTAATATTAAGAGTCATTTCTGAACGGATCCAGTAGGTGAACGGTCGCAATCGAGAGGTCACCAAAGTTGCTGTTCGAGACATCGTTCATATCTGCGTACCTTCGAGACCTAGCTCGTGCCGCGAGACGTCGAGAAGTGCTAGTTTCGAGACATCGCACTGCAGCGAGACATCAAATTGGTCCGCGAGACAGTGAACGCACGCGCCGACCCGGGCTGCGCGATATCGCCCTTGTACGCGACTTGGTTCGAGACATTGAACTACCTCTCGAGAGGTCAGTGTATTAGATGTCTCGAACGAGAGATCAATTCGATCTCATGTAGTCTGAGATGGAAAACTCGTTCGAAAATATGGCATAACTTAGCCCACAAGGCCTGCCAATTTTCCGGACGACATTCATGCCCGTAGGTGCCGGCGCACACGAGTTCAAGCCTTTCGAACTCATTTTGGGATTTGATTTGCACCCCCCTGCACGCGAGAGAGAGCATCTATGCTATACGAGTTACTTAGTCATAAAAAGTCCCTTGTATATATAGTGGTGCAAAAGTTCATTCCAAACCAATGTGGGACAAACTACATAAGCTTTTCCACACTTGAATTCCATCTCAAATGGGTCTACTTTGAGAATCAATTTCTCATTCACCCATTATCCATTTTGAACGTATAATATATCGATCTCTTCGTCTAAGAACGAAGAACCCGAATCCACTTTGACCCGACCCAAAATCGGAAGTGGACCCACATATATTTATACCACAAAATGGCCACTTAAAATGTCATTTTAGTGCAAATTTCCAACAATCTCCCACATGAATGAAAATGATTTTCAAGGGTATTTTAGAAAATGGAAACAATTGCGTTCAACGGTTGATTCCTGCATAGCAAAGGTAGGTGTAACCCTTTGAACCTTGCCTCATGAGATCTATGTACTCTACTAGCTGTACAGTAGAACGCGATGTCTTTGAACCGACTGCCGTTTGTGTAGACATTGACAAATCTCACACAGGAACCTTCCAACCACGTTTTGTTCTCATGACTGTGCCCATTTTGGTCGTGGGACACCGTTCCTGGTTCTGCAAGAGTTTCTAAAGAATTAAGCCCCTTCAATTCTCCTTTGAAGCGACCCTCACTTCTCTCTCACATAGGTGATTCTTTCTCGAGTTTCCCGCAACTCAACATATGTCAATTGACATTGCATACATAGCATATGTCAAATACACTCGAATCATTAAAGCACTAATGTGCTAGCCTCGATCGGGAGTCACTATTTTAACGAGGAGTGGTAGGGAGTCCGGGGACCCCCACAATGACACGCTATTCCATAATTTAGTTGTCCCATTGAACTTAGGTGCCAGCTAGGTTGGGTATCCACTATGGAATATTTAGTTCAAGGGCTTTAGACCCATTCCTCGTGCCAACTTCTCGACAACTTCTTTGCTCAACCCTTTGGTTAGCGGATCCGCTATATTGTCTATTGACCTCACGAAGTCAATCGAGACAACACCAGTTGCGAGGAGTTGTTTAATGGTGTTATGTCTACGACGCATATGTCTAGACTTACCATTATAAATTTGACTCTTTACTCTCCCAATTGTTGCTTGACTATCACAATGCACACAAATTGGAGGTACAGGTCTTTCCCAAGTAGGAATATCTTCCAAAAAATGGCGTAGCCATTCAGCCTCTTCACAGCACTTGTCCAAGGCAATCATTTCTGATTCCATTGTGGATCTAGCTATTACTGTTTGCTTGGAAGATTTCCATGCAACGGCTGCACCGGCTAGTGTAAACACATAACTACTCATGGATTTAGAATCCTTAATGTCAGATATCCAGCTAGCATCGCTATACCCTTCGAGTACAACAGGATATCTTACATAGTGCAGTCCGAGATCACGAGTATACCTCAAGTATCTCATAACCCTTACTATTGCCTTCCAGTGAATCACACCGGGATTGCTAGTATACCTGCTAAGTTTATTAACAGCAAAGGCAATATCCGGCCTTGTACAACTCATAAGATACATCAAACTACCAATTACCCGAGCATATTCTACTTGAGAAATACACTCTCCGTGGTTCTTGGTTAATTGAACGTTTGTATCAAACGGTGTATTAGCCAATTGATTATCATCCTTGTTAAACTTTTCAAGGATTTTATCAACATAATGAGATTGGCTCAACACAAGACCATCAGGTCTTTTAATGATTTTAATCCCGAGGATTAAATCAGCCAAACCCATATCCTTCATGTCAAATCTTGCATTTAACATGTTCTTGGTAGACTTGATCATTCGATCATTACTGCCAATGATGAGTATATCATCCACATGTAAACAAAGAATGACGTAGCCATCTACCGTTTCCTTAACGTAGATACATTTGTCACTTTCGTTTATATTGAACCCATTAGTTAACATCGAGTGGTCAAACTTCTCGTGCCATTGCTTAGGCGCTTGTTTCAAACCATAGAGCGATTTAACTAATTTACATACTTTCTTTTCTTGGCCTGGAACCACAAACCCTTCGGGTTGGTCCATATAGATTTCCTCATCTAATTCACCGTTCAAAAAAGCCGTTTTCACATCCATTTGATGAACTTCCAAATTCCGCAAAGCCGTTTTCACATCCATTTGATGAACTTCCAAATTCCGCAATGCGGTTTTCACATCCATTTGATGAACTTCCAAATTCCGCAATGCGGCTATGGCATCCATTTGATGAACTTCCAAATTCCGCAATGCGGCTATGGCAACCATTTGATGAACTTCCAAATTCCGCAATGCGGCTATGGCAAGGATTTGATGAACTTCCAAATTCCGCAATGCGGCTATGGCAAGGATCATCCTAATGGAGTTTATTCTCGTCACAGGAGAATACGTATCGAAGTAATCAAGACCTTCTCGTTGCCTGTAACCCTTGATTACAAGTCGAGCCTTATACTTCTCGATGGAACCATCTGGTTTCATTTTTCTTTTAAAGACCCACTTGGATCCTAAAGGTTTACATCCTGGAGGAAGATCAACAAGTTCCCAAGTGTGATTCTGTAGGATAGAATCCACTTCACTTTTGATCGCTTCCTTCCACATTGGACCCTCCGTAGAAGTCATAGCTTCTTTATAAGTTCGAGGTTCGTTTTCAATCAACCAAGAGAGAAAATCTGGTTCATTTTCTATCAAAGAAGTTAGAGTATTCGAATCATACTCTAACAAGTAAGTTAGAAAATCGGGACCAAATGATTTTTCAACTCTCACCCGTTTACTACGTCTCNAGGTCTCTCGACCTCTCGAAGTGACGTACTTGGTCTTTCATTAGACCTACAAGGAAATACATTTTCAAAGAAACTTGCATTCCTTGATTCAATTATAGTGTTCTTATGTACGTCCGGATTATGGGATTCGTGTACTAAGAACCGATAAGCACTACTATTGTGTGCATATCCAATAAAGATACAATCCACCGTCTTTGGACCTATCTTTATTTTCTTTGGTGTTGGAACCAAAACTTTGGCAAGACACCCCCACACTTTGAGGTATTGGTAAGAAGGTTTCCTACCTTTCCACAGCTCATAAGGAGTCTTATCGAGCTTCTTGTGAGGTACCTTATTCAAAAGGTAATTACTTGTCAAAATCGCCTCACCCCACATGCTTTGAGGTAGGCCCGAACTTATAAGCATCGCATTCATCATTTCTTTCAATGCACGATTCTTACGTTCGGCAACACCATTCGATTGAGGTGCATAAGGTGCAGTACGCTCGTGTATTATTCCAACACTCGCACAGAAGTCATCGATAGGTACTTCGTACTCACCACCTCTATCGCTTCTAACCTCGATAGGTACTTCGTACTCACCACCTCTATCGCTTCTAACCTTTATAGGTACTTCGTACTCACCACCTCTATCGCTTCTAACCTTTTTAGGTACTTCGTACTCACCACCTCTATCGCTTCTAACCTTTTTAATTACTTCGTACTCACCACCTCTATCGCTTCTAACCTTTTTAATCTTTTCGTACTCACCACCTCTATCGCTTCTAACCTTTTTAATCTTTCGATTAAGTTGGTTTTCCACTTCATCCTTATAAAGAATGAACTTTTCCTTGGCTTTGTCTTTGCTCTTTAGCAAATACACATAGCAAAAACGTGTGCAATCATCGATAAACGTGATAAAATATTTATTACCACCTCTCGTTTGAATCGATCTAAAATCGCACAAATCGCTATGTACCAATTCTAGTGGCTCAATCTCCCTTTCAACCGATTTGAAGAGAGCTTTTGTTAGTTTTGCTTCAACACAAATTTCGCACTTATTTGTATTAACTTGAAAATTAGGGATATGCTTCATGCTAATTAATCTACGCATAGAATTGAAATTAACATGACCTAGTCTACCATGCCACTAATTGGAAGACTCAAGCAAGTAAATGGAATTAACTTTGCTTTTATTGATAATCGGCATTACATTGAGCTTAAAAAGCCCGTCAGTTACATAGCCCTTACCAACAAACATCCCTAACTTTGACAAAACTACTTTGTCAGATTCGAAGACCATCTTGAATCCATGCTTGTTCAACAATGAGCCAGAAACAAGATTCTTCCTAAGGTCCGGAACATACAAAACATTATTCAATGTTAGTTCCTTCCCGGAAGTCATCTTCAGAATCACCTTGCCCACGCCCTCAACATTGGACTGAGCAGAGTTCCCATCCAGACCTTCTCGCACTTAACGGCCTCAAAGGTGCTGAACATCTCCCAGTTGCAGCATAGATGTTTCGTTGCACCGGTGTCGATGAACCACTCGCTCGGGTTGGAGCCCACCAGGTTCACCTCCGTGACCATAGCCGAAAGGCTAATATCAGCCACTTTTTGGCTCATATCACCAACCATGTTGGCTTCAGAACCCTTGTTCTTTTTCTTTGGAGCCTTGCACTCCATCGACTTGTGGCCCATCTTGCCACAATTGTAGCATTTTCCTTGGAACTTGCCCTTGGAAACACCACCTTTCGGACCCAGCTTTTTCTTGCTCTTCTTGGCCTTCTTGGAGCTTTGCCCGTGCTCCACCACGTTGGGTTTGACACCTCCCACGAGAGGTCCTCTTCCATCACTGGTCCTATTTCCTTCCTCGACTTGGAGTCGCTGGATCAGGTCCTCCAGGCTCATCTCCTTCCGCTTGTGCTTCAGGTAGTTCTTGAAGTCCTTCCATCCCGAAGGCAGCAAGTGGATCATGGACGCCACTTGGAAGGCTTCACTAATCGGCATGCCCTCATCACGAATCTCGTCAAAGAGTAATTGCAACTCTTCAACTTGACTCAACACGGTTTTTGAATCCACCATCTTGAAATCAAACAACCTACCAACAACAAATTTCTTGGCCCCGGCATCCTCGCTTCGGTACTTGTGGTCCAAAGCTTCCCACAGTGCCTTAGCCGTGCCAATTTTATGATAAACATCGTAAAGGGAGTCAACCAACCCATTCAGAATGTAGTTGCGGCAAAGGAAGTCAGAATCCTTCCAAAGCCCAACAGCCATTACCGAGTGAGGGTCTTGTTCCTTAACCACTGGAACCGTCTCGGTCAAGAACCTTGACAAGCCGAGAGTAGCGAGGTAAAACAACATCTTTTGCTGCCACCTCTTGAAAAATGCTCCCGAAAACTTGTCCGGCTTTTCAGCCGAACCACTTGGTACCGTAGGTACCCTCATCGTGGGGATATACCCCCCGAACTGACACCCCATTGTGAACCTACGTTCACTGGTGCCTGGGATTGTGCAACATTGTTGCCATTCCCCCCGCTGTTGTTTTCGACAACATTAGGATTTTCATCCCCAAGGTTGGCTACTGGCAACACGTTTTCCATTTCTTTCCAGAAATCCGAAAGTCAGAAGGAGTAGAAGAAGATATAAGGTTTTAAGATTGTTAGAGAAAGTCCTCTCTGACAATCGGAAATACAAGAAATTGGAAAAAACAAAAACAAAACAAATTACAAGGAAAAATAATAATCCACGTAGGATTGAACAATTACACGGAAATAATCCACAAAGGATTAGAAGATACGAGCAAGGTGAACTATATGGCCTTCGGGGTGGTTGGAAGCACGAGTCGTGTTGTCACTATCCTTAAAACCTTATTTGCTGCTTCCCGAGGTGCTGGAACGTTGCGGCCTAGGCTTCCCAGGATAAAACGTGCTACGATCCGCCGTTTGAGCACACAAACTTGGACCCGGCGAACTAAACCATGGGATGAACGCAGATGGCTTGAAGGAAATATGAGTAGGGTTTTGAGGGAGAAAACAGTGTATTCGTGTGTTCTTGGTGTGTCATTTTCAAACCTGCTGCTCACAACGAATATATAGTGAAGGATGGGATCATTGCATTAAATCTGGCATTTAATTCCCATTCGTAACCTCCACCCACTAGCAACCTATTTACACCCACTACTAATCCATTTAATCAAGAAATAAACTCTGAAATAATGATTGGAATTAATCACATTAATTCCGTAATATTAAGAGTCATTTCTGAACGGATCCCGTAGGTGAACGGTCGCAATCGAGAGGTCACCAAAGTTGCTGTTCGAGACATCGTTCATATCTGCGTACCTTTGAGACATAGCTCGTGCCGCGAGACGTCGAGAAGTGCTAGCTTCGAGACATCGCACTGCAGCGAGACATCAAATTGGTCCGCGAGACAGTGAACGCACGCGCCGACTCGGGCTGCGCGATATCGCCCTTGTACGCGACTTGGTTCGAGACATTGAACTACCTCTCGAGAGGACGAGAGATCAATTCGATCTCATGCGGTCTAAGATGGAAAACTCGTTCGAAAATATGGCATAACTTAGCCCAGCCAATTTTCCGGACGACATTCGTGCCTGTAGGTGCCGGCGCACACGAGTTCAAGCCTTTCGAACTCATTTTGGGATTTGATTTACACCCCCTCCTGCGCGCGAGAGAGAGCATCTATGCTATACAAGTTACTTAGTCATAAAAAGTCCCTTGTATATATAGTGGTGCCAAAGTTCATTCCAAACCAATGTGGGACAAACTACATAAGCTTTTCCACACTTGAATTCCATCTCAAATGGGTCTACTTTGAGAATCAATTTCTCATTCACCCATTATCCATTTTGAGCGTATAATATATCGATCTCTTCGTCTAAGAACGAAGAACCCGAATCCACTTTGACCCGACCCAAAATCGGAATTGGACCCACATATATTTATACCACAAAATGGCCACTTAAAATGTCATTTTAGTGCAAATTTCCAACAATTTTTACCTCTTTTGCTAGCGTTGATGATTTGTGGTCAAAATATGCCTTCCGAATGCATAATCTACGTTGTTAGCTCAAACGGGGCTATACGAAGAACATAATTAGTAATAATCAAAAGAAAACAAGACAATAACAAAAAAATGAAAGTTCTAAAAATAAAAGATAACGTTGGGATTGCCTCCCAAGTGCGCCACATTTTATGTCTTTGGCTAGACCCGATGTTTCATATCCTTCGAAACACACCGATTTTGGGACCTTACCAAGCGTCCCATGAACTTTAGCTTCAAGGATCACTTGAAGATGTAGAGCGTCCTTAAATCCATAAATGAAGAAGGGAATGATAATTAATGTAAATTTGTAAGCATAGTCAATGCAATTTCTTTCAAATTTTTCAAAGATAGTATGCATTCTCCTTCCCTCTTCTACTCCTAGTCTTCCCCTACAGGTTTCCTTAACAAGAGTAAACATTTGAACACTTGTGAAGTCACATTCCTTATCTTCTCCACCGGGAATATTCAAGTTTTCCTTAGGACACGTGTCGAAAAGGTGAAACTCCTTTTTAGACACCACATTTTGCTCTTCAACTTCTAACATTTTCTTATCATCCTTGTGAACACACTCACATTCCTCAAATCCATTCACACAAGAGTAAAATGACTCATTATCACCCTCACTAGAATCACAAGTAGAATCCACAGAAATATGAGTGTTATGATTTACAAATTGAGTACTGTAAAAGGACTTAATAATTATACCTTGTTCCGGCTCATCATCTTCCCAGACGACTTCAATGTTATCATCATCCTCACTCTCAATTTCGTAGTCTCTTTGATCATCCGACACGGGAGTCAAAATTTCATTAAATCTTAATGTTTCTCTCCTCGTGTCGCTTTTTCCTTCGTTCTCTTTTCCACACTTGCGACTTTCCTCCACTCCACTAGTCTTTTTTGGCCCAATTCCAAGCATTAGACAGTCATCCATGGTGGTGTAGTCATGACGGGGTGAAATTCGATTCATGAGTTCCTCCATCATGGTAAGAAATTTTGTTTCATTGACGTCCAGAGGGAGTCCTTCCTTCCGAAGATCAGTAAGATACTCTTTCACCTCGCTCCGGAGCTCGGTTTTTACCTTAGCCGTATCTTCCTTGGCTACTTGTATAAATGTTTCCACCTTTTCTTTGAGAATCTTAATGTCATCACTGTCTGGTGAAAATTTGTTTGAAGGTAATCTCATGGTTTAATGATCTTGGTTAAAATATGGAGTAGGAGATAATGAACAAGTATTCGAATGAAAGTTAGGATAGAATTGTTGTGTATAATCGTGCTTTGGTAAGTCACAATTTGGATCGATCTCCATCATCACATGGTACAATTGGTTGTTGATATTTTCGGCTATAGAACTTAATGATTCCTCTTCTTTATGCTCATAAGAAAGAAGGTTCGGCGGAGGGTTATAGATGGGATAAGGATTTGAGTATGGAGATACATGTGGGATACAATGGTAAGGTGGTGGTTGATAAAAATAAGGATATGAATGATAATAAATGTGATGTTCAAAGGTTTGGGGAGACAAAGTTCTGAAGTGTTGTCCTCCATGGTATGGGTAACCATGTGGATCCATGTAAGCATTCATTGGTAAGCTCATTCGATGATTTCCCATACAAATTTCCTGCACAAAGCTTAACCAACAACAAGTCTTTGCAACTAGAAACCGTTGCACGTGAGCACAAGATATTCAAGAGGAATAAACTCATGTTCCAAATCAATTAATCAAAATAAGAAAATTAATGCAAACAAAGTAAAGCAATTCAAGAACTCTTAACAAGCAACTTCCTAAATGTCAAAACAACTCAAAAATCGTTTGCCCTCCCCGGCAACGACACCAAGTTGACGGGTGTAATTTTAGTGTGAGGTGAATAGGGGATGGAAGTGGTAAAATGAGGAAAAGTCCCCAAGTGTCGTGTTCTCAAGGAGGGCAAATTGGAGTTGAGTAACGTATTGGCATTCTGGAGGTTAAGAGGCAAGAGTTGCGTGAATGGCCGTGATTAAAAAGGGCATTGATCGAAGGGCACTAAAACTAAATAAGATAGACTATGGAAGGGAAACGAAGATTGGGACTCTTAGCTAGCACAAATGGTCGACACTACTAATGGGTTTGTAAACAACATGATTCGGACTCGACTAGGGAGTTCACGGCACATCACCGAGTGGCGTCACACTCTGACTCTCACATCCTCAGTCGGTTGGGGCATTTCATCGAACACCTTGTCTACCACTCCTCTCGGGCCTAATCCTTCCCTATAGAGGGCGGGGAAGTGGATGAGTTGGACTCGTGAGAGGCCGCTATCGCGCACACACTCACTTTCACGGGGTTTGCTACCTAATGTGGCCATACTTAGGCACAAAGTATATCAAACATCAACCACACAAGTATTTGAATCCAAGTTCATCAAGCTCACAATTTTCAGAAAATTTCTTAACAAATCAACCACACAACTAGCTTTGGGGCCACCAATCCCCTATATAACCTAAGCAAACATCATAAGAAATAACAAGAAAAAACAATAAAAGATTGAAAAGAAATAACAATGAACTTAAACTAAATAGAGTAAAGAAGAGTTACCATTCAAAGCTAGTATTCCTATTACATCTTGCTCTCATTCATCTAAGCTAAATCTACCATTGGAGAATCAATCTAAGCTAAGGGAAATGGGGGATTTCCCCCCAAAGGGGAGAGAACAAAGAGAATTAGATATGGAAAATTAGGGCTCCCCTTCTAAAATGTAGAGGAATGGTTTAAATAGCCAATTCAAAGTCAAAAATCCCGAAATTGCCCTTAATGGCCCGGTCCACGTTGCATCCACGCCTGGATGGCGGCGTGGATGCGTACTGGAATTGGTCCACGCCTCCTCCACGCGTAAAGCACTCGTGGTTGGATCCTGCCCGGTTGCTTCTTCGTTTATTGCTTCGTTTCAGCCTCAGATCCCGTTCCGTTATGTGGAAATGACTTCAAAACACACTACAAAGTTGAATTAGCAATTTTGATCACATCAGAGCCTTTTACGCATGAAATGATTACAAATGGGTGACAAAGCTACACAATATCGTCTTATTGTTGACCCTAAACTCGACTATTCTTGGTGCTTATCAATCCACGATCATGGATTGGAACTAGAAAGTTCTATGCCTCAATCCACGATCGTGGATGAGAGAGTGGGGAATGTTAAGTGACCAATCCACGAGCGATCACACACTCGTGGATTAGGTCGTGGATTGTGCTCAGTGCGAGATTTAAAGAGGATGCTTTGGAGGGAAGGCTATTTGAGGCTTGGATTAGATATTTTGGAGGGAGTTCACTAGATTTTAGAAGAGAGTTCTTAGATTTTTCAGAAGTTAGTTACTTGTAGTGAGAGAATTTCTTAGATTTGCAACACTTAGAACTTAATGTAACACCCCACTTTTTCCTCTTTCAAAAAATACAGGTAAATTTTTCTTATATACAAATCGAATACAACAGCGGAAGCTTATAAATTCCAACAAAAGGAAAATGGCGTTATGCCACGTTCAAGTATTTCTCTTATACTTTAACGCACAGGCTAAAACCAATCTATAACCACTAGCAAAATTCTTACTAATACAATATTTGATTTCTAATAAAATCTTTCTACAATGATTCGCTCCCATGCTAATGTCATGTAATCAACACCTACAAAATAACTAAAGAGGGGAAACAAAGTTAGCACGATGGCTAGTAAGACTTACTCCACCCCGTAAAACATTTTGCACATAGCGCATAATACCTTGGAACATATAATTCCATATTAACCCCTTAGGATATCTTTATTCTCATCCACATAAATCATCTTTTATCCATTAGAATATTCTCATTGTCAATTCAATCAATTTATCATGGATTCTAATTTCACATAACATTGCATATAATTATTTGATTCCACATAATTCTCCATAACTTCTACATTTTTTCCACTTCCATCATTAATAGGAATCAAATATCAATTCAACCTCATAAACAATTATTTAATCATTCTTTCATAAAATATCTTCATAAAATCTTTACTCAAGATTTCACATAATTATTTCTCAAAACTTTTCATGATATCATAATTTCTCAAATTCCTTAAAATCTTTATTTTGTGCCATATTTGCACACCACAAATACACATATGGAAGAACTTAATCACACAAATGAGACATAGTTTTTCGTTTATAGGCCTTAGTGAATAATGCCACAACTAAACACTACACAAATTTCTCATTTAAATGGGACAGAGTCCAGTATAATTAGGCCCTAGTAAACGGTGCTTCCCACACATCTGAATACTCCATACTTTCACATTTCTAATGGAAACTAGACCCCAACCTTAAGTGTGCAACCCCCAAATTGAGGATTCCAAACCCCCTGGGTAGTTACCAGCCCAAGTAGCCAGGATATGTTTCTACTGACTACCCTGTTCATTCTAACCAACAAGACAACCGTATGTTGTCCTAGTACCCATGGATTGTTCCTACTGAGTACTCCTTAACATTTATCATGCAACAATAATATCTTTTATCTTCCATAAGTTTTAAAAAAATCATGCTTATATGATAAAATATAGCACTTTAGGCTCCAAAAATCCTTTGCCCCAAAATAATCAATTTTCATCAAATTTCAAAATTTAATTACACCTCATACATCCATCACATTTCATATTTCCGCCAAATATAATAATATCAATAAATTTTGAAATTTCACCAAATATCATAAGTACAATCATTATCAATCATATCACAAATTTCAGATGCTATAATATCATATATACACATTAAATAATTTTGATTAGGGCAAATAAATTTTTGATAGACATAAATCTTACCCTTGAAATCCAAGCTCATAACAACACTTAATAGCATCCTAATCTTCATATCTGTTCATCACTTTGAACGCATGTATGTATTTATAATAGGGAGAGATAGAATGGAAATGGGTGAAAGTGATTGAACAACATTTATAGGGAAGGAAGAAAAAGATCAGTAAATCAAAATTTAATATAATTTAATATAAATTATAAGTTGATTCAATTAGTAATTTGTAACCCATGTAACTTCAAAACGTATCAAATCAGAAATAAATTTTTTCTTATATATATATATATGTGTGTGTGTGTGTGTATAACATATTTTTTTATGGGGTTGTGTCACAGCCCAGGAATAAAAAACTAAATTCCTATTTCACAATGAGAGAAAATCGATCTTAGAACCTTTCGGTTAGCATACAAAAACTAAACCAAATCATTTCTTGAGTAATTTTTCACCAGCTATTATATATATATATATATATATATATATATATATATATATACATACATACATATATATATATATATATATAGATGTGTACGAATAAAAATATATGGCTTTGAAAATAAATTTGTTGTTGTCCAGATTCGAAACAAAGTCTTTTTACAAAAATGTCAAGGTTTAGTCTAGTAAACTAAATCAACTCTTATTGATCATTTTCGAAATATATATATATATACATTTCGTCCTCGAAGCATATATCACGTCTTCCATCAAAATAAATGCTCACAATGCCAAAAACATATCTCAACCAAGAATCAAGCCATAGAAAAGCACTTAGTCATCAAAATTCAATAATCCACAATTTTCAACATATTAGTGCAAATCACAAATAATCAAAATAAATATGCAATGATATGCAAAATCACACTTCCTCGCCGCGGATTTAAAATTTTAAATCCTAGTCAATTTTACTTATAACCAAATTCCTAACTTAGGCTTTATTACCACTTGGTAATGCCTATACCAACGGAGCGTACCGCTTTGATATCAACTGTAACAGAGCCTAACTAACTCTATTGCCCATAACAAAGATCTCACAACCTAAGCTCTGATACGAACTGTAATACCCCCACTTTTTCCTCTTACGAAATTACAGGAAATTTTTTTATACAATTCAACTATACAACATCGGAAGCTTCAACAATAAAAAAAAGAAAAATGGGTGTTATGCCACGTTCAAGTATCTCACTTATACTCAAATGCACAGGCTAAAACCAACTTAACAAATCTACTAAAACTCTTACTAATACAAGGTGTAATTTCTAAGGGTACAACAAAAATCCTTATGCAATAATTCACTCTCATGCCAAATGCAATGCCAATTATTTTATGCAAAAACACTATGGTAGAAACAAAGTCATCACGACAGCTGGTAATACTTATTCCACCCCGTAAAACATTTTACAGATAACACATAGCATCTTGGAGCATATAATTTTCACATAACAATTCAACCCCTTAATATATTATTATTCTCATCAATAGAAATAATCTTAAACCATTGAAATTATAACTTGAGGAAATCACACATCCAAATGTATATCATAATATCTATAAAATTTCTAGGGAATCAAGGCATTGCCTATCCATAATTCAAATTCATTCAAGCACCTTTTTCATCAAGATTCACCATACGATCCTTACCTCAACATTCTCATATAACCATTTCCTCAAAACATTTAATAATACCATTAGTCCTCAAAATTTCTTTAAATCATAATATATAAATCAAAGGTGTTGTGAACTCGTTTGTTGTGCCCGTTGGCCTTTAGCTCCTAACCGGTGAATGGGAAATCACAGGAAATGTATAAGCTACTATAACATAGAGAATGTAGACAATGAGAATTGGAGAGAATTCTTATTCATCATCAACATTACAACATAAGTATACAATATATATAATGTTGAATCAAAAGGTTGATCACAATTGTTTGGCAAAAAGAAATCCAATTCAAGTTAGAAAAAGGAGTACACCAAGATTAGAAATCAAATCCCAAACAAACTAGGAATAACACCAATATTGTTTTGGTTCTGATTAGTTGGCTATTTAAAGGACCTCTCACCATTACACCATTCACGAATTCCCTAGTTAATATTGTGAGGCATAAGAGAGTTTGAGAGGATTCTAAATTCCCCTAGAAAGTAGTACATGTGTTTAGGTTACAATAGATTAGATAGGAGAAGATCAATCTGTTGTGTAATTTCTGGTCCCAAAACTATGTACTTTGAATATTATTGTGTAATTTCTGGTCCCAAAACTATGTACTTTGAATATTAAGGTGTAATTTCTGGTCCCAAAACTATGTACTTTGAATATTAAGCTTTTAGTGGATTTAGGCAAATTCTCAAGATTGAGAAGTGCCTCGCAGAATAGGGTTTTTCCCAAACTGCGTTATCAAGTCTCTTGTGTTACAACTATTGTTTTAACATCTCTGTGTGCTGCGCATTACATTTTTCAATTGGTATCAGAGCCAAACTGCTTAAGTTATTAGCAGGATCCTAATGGAGTTTCCCAGAGAAGGACTATCAAATAACAGGCCACCAGCCCTAAGTGGTACAAACTATTCTTATTGGAAAGCTAGAATGAAAATCTACATATTAGCACAAGGAGAAAGAGTATGGAGGGCTGTTGAAAACGAATGGAAACATCCCCTTGATGACAATAACAGAGCAAAAGCTCGTGCTGATTGGAGCGAAGAAGAACTCAAAGAGTTTGACTATAACTCAAAAGCTATGAATGCCATCTACGGAGCCGTGGACTATAACTCAAAAGCTATGAATGCCATCTACGGAGCCGTGAACTATAACTCAAAAGCTATGAATGCCATCTACGGAGCCGTGAGTGAAGACTCAAAAGCTATGAATGCCATCTACGGAGCCGTGAGTGAAGAATCAAAAGCTATGAATGCCATCTACGGAGCCGTGAGTGAAGAAACATTAGCTATGAATGCCATCTACGGAGCCGTGAGTGAAGAAACATTCAAACTAATCGCTGCCACAAATGTAGCAAAAACAGCATGGGATATATTGTGTGATTATCATGAAGGAAATTCAACAGTCAAATAATCAAAACTACAAATGGTCCAAACTCAGTTTGAAAATCTGAAGATGGAGGAAGAAGAAGATATCACACAATTTAATGGAAGAATACTAGAAATTGCTGGGGAAGCCTATAACTTAGGGGAACCCATTCCTGAAAACAGGTTAGTAAAAAAGGTATTGCGATCATTACCAGAAAGATTTATGATGAAAGTAACAGCTATTCAAGAAAGCAAAGATCTCAATACCTGCAAGTTAAGTGATCTAATGGGAAACCTTAAAACATATGAGCTTGAGATGCTGCAAAACAAAAAGCCTAATGGCAAAGGAATAGCCCTTCAATCAAAACAAGACACCAACTCAGATAAAGATACTGAAAAAATGGAAGAATCCATTGCTTTGTTGACAAAAAACTTCAACAGAGTTCTCAAGAAATTTAACAAATTCAGAAATAAGAACAAGAGTTTCTCAAATAATCAAGGGAGTCCATCATTTGCACAAAACCAATCTGTCAATTCCAAGAAGAAAGGGAATCCAAACCTTGATGGAATACAGTGCTATGAGTGCAAGGGATATGGACATATTCAGTCAGAATGTCCAAATTACCTAAGGAGGAAGAACAAAACATATGTAACAACCTTGAGTGATGACTCAGATAGTGAAGAAGAAAACAACACAAATTTTGTGGCCTTTTTCACAAATCATGAAGGCGATGATGAATCAAAGGAGGACATGCAAGATCTATTAAACTCCTATACACAGCTGCACGCCAAGTGGGAAGAAATCATCAAAGTAAACTTAAATCTCATGCAAGAAAATCACTTCCTTAAAAGTGAAAAGGAAAATGAAATACTTCTTCACAAAGAAACCCAAGAAAAGTTAATGAAATCACTAAAAGAGGAAGACAAGTTGTTACAGGAAATAAGAAGACTAACTGAAAATGCAGAACAATCAAACTTAGCAACAAGGAAAGATTCTGCAGTCGGAAACAGAGAAGTGTTACAACATCACTTTCAACACCGTAGAAGAATCAGATGTTACTACTGTCACAGATTGGGACACATCAAGGCACACTGCTACAAAAGACAAAATGATCTCCATAACAGAATCTGGGCAAAGCAAGAACAAAAACCAGCCCAAAGAGTCTGGGTCAGAAAAAATCAAACACCAGTCACAGCCTATACTTCAAAAATCAGCAAAGAAACAAGTTTTGGTACTTCAACAGTGGATGTTCAAGACACATGACCGGAAACCCAAACAATCTAGAGGACATCCATTACAAAAGTGAAGGACATGTAACCTTTGGAGATGGAGAAAGGGGGCAAATCATTGCTAGCGGAACACTAAATGTCCATGGTCTCCCCAGATTATCAAGAGTCTTCCTGGTACAAGGCTTAAAAGCAAACCTTATCAGTATAAGTCAGCTGTGTGAAGATGAACTAAGGGTAGAATTCTCAAAAGAAAATTGCAAAGTGTACAACCAAGGACATGAATGCGTCATGATGGGAAAAAGGTCCTCGGATAAATGCTACACATGGGATAGCCATTTAACCTGCAACCAAGTCACTATCAATCAAACACTTCTGTGGCATCAACGTATGGGGCATATAAATTTTCATGATATGAAAAAGGGACTAAAAAGGGGAGCATACCGAGGTGTTCCAAAACTGGACATTGATGAAAATAGAAAATGTGATGCATGCCTTGAAAACAAAATGACAAGAAGTAGCCACAAAAGAACACCAGGAATTCACACTTCAAGAATTATGGAACTTCTCCATATGGACCTCTTTGGACCCACTCAAACAGAAAGCATAGGAGGAAAACGGTATGTTCATGTAACCGTTGATGATTTCTCACGATATACATGGGTAAACTTCCTCAGAGACAAATCAGAAACATTCAACGCCTTCAAAATCATCATCAACAAAATACAAAATGAAAAGGATCAAAAAGTGGGAAAAATCATCCGGTTAAGAAGTGATCATGGAAGAGAATTTGAAAACTCACAGTTCAAAACATATTGTGACGAGAATGGAATCCATCACGAATTCTCGGCTCCCAAAACACCGCAACAAAATGGGGTAGTTGAGCGGAAAAATCGGACCATACAAGAAATGGCAAGGGTCCAACTAAATCACAAAAGAATATCACCAAAGTTTTGGGCAGAGGCTGTAAACACCGCATGTTACTTGATAAATCGAGTATACATACAGAAAGAAACAAACATGACACCCTACCAAATTTGGAAAGGTAGGACACCAAATCTAAAACACACACATGTATTTGGTAGCAACTGCTACATACTAAGAGACAGAGAATCCTTAGGAAAATTCGACATCAAAGGTGACCAAGGAATCTTCCTAGGATACTCATCAAACAGTCGGGCCTTTCGTGTGTTTAATCTCAGGACAAACAGTGTGATGGAATCCATAAATGTAACCACCAGCGATGAATATTCAGAAGAAAACACTGATAATGATGATTACTCAGAAATTGTTGAAACAACAGTTCCACCATCAATGAATACCCCTTCAGAAAAAACAGAAACAGAGACCAAATCAGAAGATGAGGATGAAGAAACTAAAAAACAGCCTCTCATACCAAAATCAAAAACTCAGAAAAATCACCCCCTCGAAAATATCATTGGAGATCTAGAAGATGGAATAAGGACTAGAGGGAAAAAGAGAGACTACCTCAAGATGTCTGAAGGAGATCTTTGCTATACATCAAAAATCGAACCAAAGAACACCAATGAAGCATTGTTAGATGAATTTTGGATAGAAGCCATGCAGGAGGAATTACAACAGTTTGAAAGAAATGGGGTATGGGAATTAGTCACCAAACCACAAGATGTCAACATCATCGGAACAAAATGGGTCTATAAAAACAAAACAGATGAACAAGGAAACATAGTAAGGAACAAAGCCAGACTAGTAGCCCAAGGCTACACACAAGTTGAAGGAACAGACTTTGAAGAAACTTTTGCACCAGTAGCTAGAATTGAGTCCATACGGCTTCTAATAGCCGTAGCATGCATCCTAAAAATAAAACTGTATCAAATGGATGTAAAAACCGCATTTCTGAATGGGTACCTAAAAGAAGAAGTCTATGTAGCCCAACCAAAAGGTTTTGAAGATCCATATCATCCTGAACATGTCTACAAGCTCAAGAAGGCACTATATGGTTTAAAACAAGCTCCACGAGCTTGGTATGAGCGATTAACCCAATTCTTGCTGAATAAAGGTTACCAAAGAGGGAGTGTAGACAAGACACTATTTGTAAAAACTCATAAGAAAGATATCATGATTGCACAAATCTACGTTGACGATATAGTTTTTGGATCAACACAAAGCTGCTACAAGAACCAATTCATTACAGATATGGAAGGAGAATTTGAGATGAGTATGGTTGGTGAACTAAGCTACTTTCTGGGGTTACAGGTTAAGCAATTAGAAAATGGAATCTTTGTCTCACAAAGCAAATATGCAAGAAATCTTGTCAAAAGATTCGGATTGAATGAAAGCAAAGTTGTTAGAACACCTGTTCTAACAACAGAGAGGATCTCTAAAGATCCAGAAGGGAAGAAGGTGGAACAGACTCTGTATCGAAGCATGATAGGGGGCCTACTCTATTTAACAGCGAGCAGACTAGATTTAAGTTTTGGGGTAGGGATATGTGCCAGATATCAAGCCAATCCCATGGAAACACATCTAAAAGTTGTAAAAAGAGTCATCAAATATGTAAAAGGGACCATTGATCTAGGTATATGGTATTCTTTTGACACAAACCAACGCCTATCTGCATACTGCGATGCAGACTGGGCGGGAAATATGGATGATAGAAAAAGCACATCAGGAGGATGCTTCCTACTTGGAACAAATTTGGTGTCTTGGTTAAGCAAAAAACAGAGCTCAATATCCCTATCAACAGTAGAGGCTGAATATATCGCTGCCGGAAGTTGCTGTACACAACTATTGTGGATGAAACAAATGTTAGAAGATTATGGGATCCACCAATCAACAATGACCATATACTGTGATAACAAAAGTGCAATAGACATCTCCAAAAATCCTGTTCAGCATTCACGAACCAAACACATTGACATCAGACACCACTTTATAAGGGAACTAGTTGAAGATGAAATCGTATCTCTCACACATATCAGTACTAACAAAAAATTGGCAGATATCTTTACGAAAGCACTAGATGGAAACAGATTCTCAAAGTTGAGATCCGAAATTGGCTTATGCCAAATATAGTTCAAAAAAAAAAGAGAGAAAAGAAAAGAAAAGAAAAGAGCTGGAATAGTGAGGAAAAAGAAGGAGAAACTGAAGAAATATCTGACTATGTGGGTCCAAGAACACGTGAAAAAAAACAGTCAAGAAGAAAATCAAGGAGAAGAAAGTCAAGAAGAAGAAAAGACTCCAGAAGGAAATTTTTGAGCAAAAAAGGGGGAGAAACAAATTCAATTCTGACTCTTTTGTTGATCTACTGAAGATATGTTGATGATGAAATCTTTTGCTGAATATTATGCTAATGATGAAGACAAGTCTTTTGCTAATATGCTGATGATGAAGTTTTTTTTCTAATATGCTAGAATGATAAGAACATATGTTTGTACCATTAATGCTACTATGAAGTTCAGAATACTATGAACTATCATGTATACTACTAATGATGAAACTTCTCTAAGCAGCTAAATGATTCAAATCATTAACAAATGATGAAATCTGATGCTGATGAATCTACTCACTAATTGGTACTACTATAATCATTTCCTCTGTCTCTCAAAAAATACCATACTGACCTGAAGTCACAAAGACTCAAACAGAAGATTCAGGACCAAAAGAGGAAATACAGGAAAATCAACTAAGGGGGAGAAATCAAGGTTTTTGCCAAAAATTTGACAAAGGGGGAGAGTGTTGAATCAAAAGGTTGATCACAATTGTTTGGCAAAAAGAAATCCAATTCAAGTCAGAAAAAGGAGTACACCAAGATTAGAAATCAAATCCCAAACAAACTAGGAATAACACCAATACTGTTTTGGTTCTGATTAGTTGGCTATTTAAAGGACCTCTCACCATTACACCATTCACGAATTCCCTAGTTAATATTGTGAGGCATAAGAGAGTTTGAGAGGATTCTAAATTCCCCTAGAAAGTAGTACATGTGTTTAGGTTACAATAGATTAGATAGGAGAAGATCAATCTATTGTGTAATTTCTGGTCCCAAAACTATGTACTTTGAATATTAAGCTTTTAGTTGATTTAGGCAAATTCTCAAGACTGAGAAGTGCCTCGCAGAATAGGATTTTTCCCAAACTGCGTTATCAAGTCTCTTGTGTTACAACTATTGTTTTAACATCTCTGTGTGCTGCGCATTACATTTTTCATATAATACTAGTAATAAACACCAACACTAATGATGACTGTTATATAATTAAGTTATAATCATTATAATGCCTTTAATAATGGCCACATATGATATTATTTATAACACTCCCCATTGGACATTATTTGACAATGATCTTGCCTCGTTAAAGAAAACTTGCTAGGAAAACCCCTTTGGGAAAACCTAGACAAGAATAGAGTACAAGGTATATGAATGGTATATTCAAACACTTTCATGCCTCGTTAAAAAATTTATTAGGAAAACCACGTGGGAAAAGCCATAAAAGAGTACATGATAGTTATAAACTCATATATAGTTCTAGTTGTCTCATTAAAACCTTACACTAAGAAAACTCAGTGGGAAAAAACTTAGTTAAGGAAAAAGAGTACAACCATAACTTGATGCGTTTAATCTTCAAGATTTACAAGAGTTGGTGGTCTTCTGGACCAATAATTTATGTGTATGTTGTTGCTCCGTCCCCCCGAAGACAACAACTTTCCTGATTGCCTCGTTAAAAACCTTAACTTAAGAAACCTGATGGAAAAAACTTAGTTAAGGGAAAAAGAGTACAAGCATAAGCCTTCATGGCATAATCTTCAGGATTTCGGGGTTCGTCTATTTAAGTGTTTATTTGCAACTTTCTCACTGTTTATTATATCATACTCATGACTCGTTAAAAACCACACTAGAAAAACCCAATGGGAAAAATTTAGTGAGGAAAATAGTACATGGTATGTATGTATTCATAGGTTGCAAAAGTACAACTTATTACTCTTTTAAGAATCAATCTTCAAGATTGATTTAAGTAAATGTAGTCCTCATCTCCCCCTGAAGATAACAATCTTCAAGTTCTACATTTCTTAAAGTAGAATAACTGTTTCAAAAGGAGTGTAGAGGAGATGATATGGCAATCTTCAGGATTGTTACTATAAGTTAACATTTTATACAACGATTCTCGTGACTCTTCTGGAGCTTATGTAGGTTGGATATAGCCAATATTCCTTAGCCATACCCACTTTTTATCGTCCTCTCATAAGTCAGTGGAGGTAGAACACACATAACTAACTTGGAATTTAGTATCATGGAGATCACAAATGAGTCAATACCAAGTGATCTATGAGAAACACACATTAGTTTATCACATAACTTTACTAGAGGATTTTTGGAACATTAGGAGTTATTAGAGATTTCATTGTAAGGACAATGTTTATCCTAATGTGATTATGGAACTTCTGGTTCTATAGTAGTGCTTCAATAGTAATGAAGTAATGGACTTCAAGTCTTAAAATATCCTCATTATCATTTTGCAGGAGAAGAAATGAAAGGGTGATGGGAATTCTTTTTGCAGGAGAAAGAAAGAGCTAGGGATTATTATTGTAAGGCTTTTATATGAACTTTGGGAAATCATTACATACATATTATATATATCATTAGGGTGTTAGAATAAGGAATGGGCTCATTCAAATCAAATATTAATTTGATGAATATAAAACATGGTCCTTCAAAGATTGGGCCACTAAACATTTAATATACTTATTAGGAATAAAAGGTCCAAATGGAAAATCCCTTATAAGATTAAATCAAGGAATTAGGCCCTTTCGATTAATTAAATAAATTAGAATAGGGAATATATCTTTATTTAAAGAAACGGAGCCCAATTAAATAAAATTAATCTCACGGTAGAAATAATTACCGAGGTTCAAGGCTTGAATTAAATCCGGGGTATCACACCTAGAATTAGATACTGAGGTATCGAACTGGGTTAACAATATCGTGTGTCATTTGAGTTTTTGCATTTTCTTTCTGCATTATTATCTATACTATTGTTGCATAATCTACGTGAAATATCAACCAATACTCACAATGAATAATCTTTGTATAGATACGACAGAAACTTAATCAGACTAGATAGAATAATTAGTATAGGTAAAATTTCATTTCGTATCAGAGCTTTTAAGTGTAAAAAGTGACTTGATTCATAGGGAAGTTAAAAATTTTGCCATGAAATCTTGATATTCTTGTTTGATCGTTGCGATATTGGGTTACATAGAGTGTGTGTAGTCTGCGTGTTGCCTATTTTTGACTTACAAATGGATAGCAACATGGAACCCCCTGATTAGATGGCACAAACTATGCATTTTGGAAAGCCAAAATGAAGATCTATCTACAAGCTCAAGGGACAAGGTTTGGCATATGGTAAACACCGGCTGGGAAACCATCAAACCAGAGATTGACTGGACTGATGATGAAATGAATAGATCATATTACAACAATAAGGCACTGAACTCCTGAAGAGAGTATTTTGCGGTGAGGTGTAATGCATGTGGTAATGATAAAACGAAGAGTCTAAATTCCCCGAGTGTCGGTCTCGAAGGAGGAAGGTAGAAGGTTTTGCTATGCTTTCAATCGAATGAATGTGTGGTGAGACGTGTGAGGTTGTTAAGAGTGGTGAATGACATTTAGGAAATGTACATATGCAAGAGATAACTAAAATCAAAGCAATAAGTAATAAGAAATAAGAAATAAGGGAATGAATTGTGATTGTCTATGTTGATTCATTGTGTGTCTCAAGTAGTGGTCTAATGATTCAATTGTGTTGGCTATTCAAGAGTGTGTCATCTTAGTCTTTTTCCACCTTTGTGTACTATGGCTTCTTAGGCTTAGGAGTACCATTTGGCAACCAAAAGTCCTAAGAGACATTTTATCAAGAGTTAATTCCAGCAATAGTCCTCCGACTATTGTGATTTTCCAAAATTGGTCCTCGTCTTTTAATTTGGACGAAATAGACCCTTGACTATCAGATTTGTTCTACCATTGGTCCTTCCGTTAACCATAAGGTAGATAGGCGTTAATTAAAGGGCTACAAGCGTAATTTCCTTAGCTATGTCTCTTAAATAAAGGGGTACAAGTGTAATTTCATCTCCCCTATCTCTTTAGAAGTTGTAGCTGGAGTTACCGACTAATATGTCTTCGCGTGATAAGAAACCCTCCAAGTCCTCCAGCAGCAGCGCCCAGATCGGCGGCATACAAACTCTCTCCGAACAGTTAGAGCATGAGCAAGGTGCCAGAGGAATGGTTCGCGAATGAGGAAAAGGTCTGGACTGCCGGAGAGCCAAACTTCCCTGATCCAATTCTCCGAGCGCGAGAAATTTCGGTGTGAAATCTGCGGCAACGAATATCCTGTCTCCGAAAGTATTGCGGCCACACTTTCTACGCCGCGTGTTTTAAATCGTGGATGATCTCAGGATCTACTGTCAGCAACTCCCCCGTTCTTGTCCCCTGGGAATAATGGCTTACCGATTTGCAGCGACGTTGCTCCGCAGCCTCACTTGGAGCCCCGGAAGGACTTTCCTGCAAAAGCTAAATCTTGACTCACCTTATGATGACAAGGGCATGTTAATGGTGTAATAGTGTAAGCAATAATTCATAATAACTAGTTTACTTGTTCATCTTTTGTTGTTTAACATGGTGTAGTACTGTAGTGATAGGGATAAATGTAGTGTAATACTGGGATAGTGTCAGTTTCAAGTTGTCTAAAGATTTATTAATTAGGTCAAAAAAATGGTTGTGAAAGATTTAGCTTGTTGTTGTGTTGACAGGCGGATGCTGCTTGTATAAAACACAGAAAACATAGTTCCTTGTACTTTTCTTTAGTCTCTGCACAACCGTGGCCAAGTGGATGATCAAGAACGTCTCCGAGGCCGAAAACACAAACTGGTTTCTTTCCCATTCCAAGCTCTGTCCCAAGTGTAAACGCCGAATCGAGAAAAACCATGGATGTAAACGCCCCATCAAGAAAAACCATGGATCTAAGCTCTGTCCCAAGTGTATACTAGTGAAAGAAGAAGCTAGGCGAGCAAGAAGGGAAAAAAAATGGAGTTTTGGGTTGGTGATCTGTGTGCCTGTAATCGATACATATGCTCACTAGCATCAGGAAGAAGAAAGCAAGGAAATTACCCTTTTAGCCCTTCACTAACGCCTATCTAACTGATGGTTAACGGAAGGATCAATTAATAGTGGAACAAATCTGATAGTCAAGGGTCTATTTTGTCCAAATTAAAAGACGGGGACCAATTTTGGAAAATCACAATAGTCAGAGGACCATTGCTGGAATTAACTCTTTTATCAAACACCTAGGCTACACACTTTCCTACTATTCCCAATCATGGAATTCCTGTGATACCCTAATTTTCACTAAGGAAAATAATTATTTAATTAGAAATAGTAATAGTCTTTTGAGATTAAAAAAAAAAACAAATAAAAAATTTTTCTTTTATTTATGTAAAGATTTGAACCCTAAACCTTTTTATTAAACTCCATAATCTTTACCATCAAGCCATTGAAACTTCCATGCCTTAGTTTTTGTTCAATTGTACCTTACTATATTGATAAACTATTTTATGTTACAAATGTTATTATATTTTAAATAATTAATTATACGGTCCATAACTATTATCTATTACAGTATGTGACTTAATTTATTTGAAGAAATATTACAAAAATTATTTTGTACTTTCGGTAATGTATATATATACCATATATTATATTATATTCATTATATTATATTTATAAGACTTAGAATATGGTCTTAAATTGTGGCTACATTCATTTAGCATGTGGATAATACTTAGTCAACTAATTAGCACTCATCACTCCCTTATCAAATATTAATTCTTGATTAATTTTTCAATTATCTCTAATCTTCATAATTAGGAATTATCTTTTTCCTTTTTCTCTGACTGAGACAAATATATTTTCCCTTCATCTCTTTCTCCTTATTTTGGCCGTAATTTTCCCCTGCGTTTTCCTCTCATATTGGCCGAAAATTTCCTCTATAATTTATAAGAAAAAAAATAATTCTTCATTAAGAATGAGAGTATCAAGTTTTTCAAGAAGGATCATTAGAAGATCAAGAGTAGGCTTGATGTTTTTTGAGGATTTCTAAGGAAAACAAGTAAGTGTTTGTGTCCACTTCATTATTCCACTTTGTGAAATTTGTGTTTTTAAGTTATCAAAGTTTATCTTTTTGTAAGTGGTTATGTCCACTTATTTCTTGCCCGGAAATTATATGTATGAGCTTTATGAATTTTAGTATTATAGATGAATAATGGACATATGCATATTGTTCATGTTATTTTTGGAATATGCTAAGGAAGTGAAGATCTCATAAGATAGATTTCACAACCATGCTTTTTCGAAGGTCAGTGCAATAATGGGTGCTAGAATCCAAGCAGGGTAGCACACCTCCTCTCAATTTTCTCACATCCCAGGATCTTTTTGAGACAACCGACTTCACGTAGAGCTCACGCTTGTTTGAAGACGGTGCAATGGTTGCCCCATATCCCAGCGAGATGGCTAACCTCAGATCTTATCTCTAGGAGTGGCCATAATTTGGCCTTTTTCTCAATTCACCATTTCAACCCCCTCATGCCTTTTTCTAGGGATAAGCACCTCAAAAATGGCGGACGAAGACTATGAGATTGACGGAGAATATGAGGATGAGCCAGTAGAGCCTGAGATTGAAGAATGAGTTGAGCCAGAGGATGAGAATGCTCAGCAAGAAGATGTACCTGACGCCCTAATGGGTGATGACGATAAAAATGAGCAGGAAGCAGTGGAACGGCCTCGGAAAACATCAAAATATATGACAAAATATGAGAGAGCAAGAATTCTGGGTACCCGTGCACTTCAGATTAGCATGAATGCTCCTGTGATGGTTGAGTTGGAGGGCGAAAGTGATCCCCTTGAGATTGCTACGAAAGAGCTTCGAGAGAGGAAGATTCCCTTCACAATTCGTCGTTACTTGCCTGATGGAAGTTATGAAGATTTGGGGGTTGACGAACTGATAGTTGAAGACTCGTGGAAACGACAAGTAGGCGGGGGCTAAGCAATACTTACTGAACTGTTGTAGTGGCTCTAATAGGATGTTATGTATTGCATGGTCTAGGGAACTAGTAGGGGGGATCTATACCTACTAAATATTGTTGTGATGGAGATATTAACAAAAAAAAAAAAAAAAAAAAAAGG
>NC_044930.1:13775951-13792593 GCF_003576645.1 Ipomoea triloba
AAAAAAAAAAAAAAAAAAAAAAGGGATTGGGTTATGATCTCACATTCTCACATTTAGGCTCTCCTTTTGCCCCATGCCCTACCAAATTAAGTTCAATTTCCGGGCTTCGCTAACCTTATCTTTCTAAAATTAGAGGGTACACACTCCCACTTCGAAAGATCCTTGACTAAGGTCCCAACAAAATAAGAGGTGAATAACATGCAAACACGCAAAGATTTGAACCATTTCAGTTCCAAGGATTTCAATTTTAGGTGCAAAAGGCAACTTCCAAAGTATATTTAAAAAATTTTCTTCGCACAAGATTAGAATTCCTCCTAGATAGTATCAACAATAACACATTCTCCAAAATCTTACGCCCATTAGACTTAATCAATCAATCAATCGAGTATGTATATGCAGCGCATCCTTTCCACACTTAGAAAATAACATCATCCTCGATGTTATAATGAGGAACAATGGACAAGGAGTAGGGGGTCATATAAACAAGTAATAAGGACTACCTTTCCACACTTAGAAGTGTTTCCGGAGCTGGGCCACATCTAAAATACCCATTTATAAACAAAATCATACTACTCATCATATGTATGTTAAATCAGACAGACTCTTCGGGTAAGTATATTCATATCAACAATAAACCAGGGCATACGTAATGTAAAAGAGTTAAGAAAAATATACCATACTGTGCACCTCTTCAGGGATGAATGAAGCATCGTTCGTTAGTTTGCCCTTCAAAAATTTCCTACGTTAAAGGTCAGCAACAAAGAATAAAGAATATGAGTTTTACATTTCCTTTCTTCTTGGTTCCTAGGTTTCTCTATCTTATTTTGGGCTTGGGGTGCCTCCCAAGAGTGCTACGTTTAACGTGCCTGGCTAGACGAAACATGATAGTAACAACACACTACCGAATAGTATCAGCATGAAAACGAAATAAACAAAGTAAAATATTGTCCACAAGTAGATTCTTCAAGTCATCGACAGAAATTACTTAAGCATTCGACTTTCTCGAGGCAAGTTCCCAACTTCACTTCTTTCACTGTCCAGTGTTGGGTCATCTTCTTGCAAGCTCTCTTCTGAGGTGGTCAATCTGGATGCTTATTTCCTCTAGAAGTTCGTAATGTCGGGCGTCCCTCCTCCAGAAGCCGCTCTTGTTCCAGATGCAGTTCGTATTGGAAACCCTGCATAGACTTCCAGTTTGTAACTTTAGTGAAACGATGGGGTGCTGTAGGAAGTGATGATGATTGAGCTGGAGTAGGATCCTTAGAAGACGGAGCTATGACTCAGAGAAGATTGAATTGTTCGGAGATAGGATCGGAGGGGAATAAGGTTGATTTCATGGGGACGATTGAATGTGCCTGCGGGATGAGGCAAGTTGTGAAGTTGTGGAGGATGAAGAAGGGGCTGGAGACCGTACTGGTTGGTCGCGTGACTTAGTCGTATCTCTCTTAGCCGCTCTTGCCTCTTTTTTATTCTTGCGCGTTCGGCCGAGGTTCATGGTGGATAGATCCTCGAGTGATAGGGGGTCATGATTGCCTCCAGTACGCTATTCTTAGTCTATAAACACTAAAGTGACTTTTTACCGCTGCTGTGCCTTTAGCCATCCCTTACAGACCATACCCATGTTTACTGGTGTTCTTGTGTCCATGCTCCAGATTGCAAACAAATCTGTTCTGTACACCTTTGCATAATTGCACTTACGACCTTCCCAAGATTGGGCCAGGATTCGTCGTACCACCCGAATATCATCTCTGCAGATTTGGGAATGAAGCACTCTCGCCCCATTCCATTCAATTCCCGTCTTTGCAATCGTTTGCGGATATCCTTTTGGAGTTTCAAAGTCCCCAAAATCCCAAGGAAGACGTCTATACCATAATCTTTCCTGGTCTTCCTTGTCGTAAAATCCAAGAAGTACCCCTAAGGTGTCAATCGAGATATGATAGGGATCATTGAAGATAGAGAACTAGATCGTTGGGGTTCTTTAGGTCCCCGCTCTTTCCTATGACCTCCAGACTAGCTATAAATTCATAGACCACCGGGGCGTACGTCGGATGACGCCATCCAAAGATCTTGTTCCAGTAAGGGTGGTGGAAGGCAAGTCACTACATGTCGGCAATAGAAGGGGTTTAGAGTAGCAAAATCGATAACATTCCACCCGGTAATCGGAAGATTGTTCAAGTAATGGAAACGTTGTCTCATTTTCTTGGTCATGACAATCTCTCGGTAAGGACTTCCTTCGTCATCATTTTCCTCTTTCGGTTTTAGCGTACTGGGTTCCTCCATTAGGGTTTTCCCTTTTCTAGCTCTCGTTTCCCTTTGATGTGCGGTTGATGATTGTGAAGACATTTCCTAGAAAATATTCAAGAATTGAGACATAGTGCAAGGAGACATCGTTCACATCTTAAGTCAAGATCAATCGTTAGGAATTAAAGCAACTCGAGATTCTTGCACATCCTTCGTATGCTTCTTACTCTTTTCGAACATTTTTCTTAACGGTTTTCAATTTCAAAACATAATACTTAGTAGAGCAATCACATTCACATACTAAAAACATTTTAGAATTTGAAAGTCAACACAAAAAGTCAACTTCATCTTCTTCCTCAAGATCAAGTTGAGGGTGAAAATGAAATGAACAAATAAGCTCATACTTTAACAATTGTGTGGTTGGAATCAACAATGTAACACACAAGAAGCGATAAAGCATCATTCTTTTCTACACATGCTTCCTATTTTATATCTAATCCAACTAAACAAGAAATGCCCAAATGTCATCTAGGGTTCATCATTTTATCATGTATAAGTTTGCAAAATCATGAGTATTCTCAAAATGTAGTGACAATGTAAGCTCAAAACCAACATATATGTTCTTAAATCAATGATATAACATGAGAGAAGACGATACAAGACAATGTAGATTGAGGAAAATACCCATTCAAAGCTAAATCCAAGCTCTTGAACCAAATAAAGCAAGGAAATCTAAAGATTACCTCCATTGATGACTTTAGATATGATATCCCCTTGAAATCTTGCAAGTAAAATGCCTTAAGATGAAGTGTTTTTACCTTAGAGATGTAGTTTGTTCATGGAAAGGAAAGAAATGAAGAAAGGGCAAGATTTAAACACATTTGCGCCACTTTTACGCAACCTTTTTGGTGCGCTTCCACGTCTCATCCACGCGTGGACGGAGTGCGTGGATGCATATAAGCACTCATCAGCGAGCATTCAAATGATTTCCAAACAAAAGTTCACTACACAAAGCTTAGCCAACAACAATTCTTTTGCAACTAAAAGTAGTTGCAAGTGAGCAACAAGGTATTCAAGACAATTAAGGTCACTTCTTCAATCAACCAACAAAAATAAGAAAACAAATTAAACAAAAGAAAAAGCAATTCAAGAACTCTTAACAATTAACTTCAAAAATGTCAAAACACAATTCAAAACCGTTTGCCATCCCCAGCAATAGCGCCAATTTGATGTTAGTGTTTTGCAGTGAGGGTGGTGTTCTCAAGGATGGAAAATTGGAATCGAATTAGGTGTTAGCATTTAGGATGTTAACAAGTAAGAGTTACAAGAACTAGTTAGGAACAAAATAACAACAAGGCATAGGTTGGAAAGGTACTTAAACAATTTAAAAGAACAAGGGGGGGGGGGGTGGGGGGCCGTGTGACTTAGTTAGTCTATGCAATTGACCACTCTATGGGGATTGTAGGTTTGTAGCCATGAGGTTCGGGGATGATCACGGGAGTCCACGATATTAATACCGAGTGACATCACGCTCGGACTCGCAATCCTCATTAGGTTGAGGCATTTAATCGAACACCTTGACTACCACTCCTCCCGGGCCTCATCCTTTCGGATAGAGGGCGGGGATGTGGATGAGTTGGACTCGTGAGAGGCCGCTATCACGTACACACTCATTTTCACAAAGTCTACTATCTATCCCGGCCGGAAATAGAAGCAAAGCACGAGGGACTTCAACCACACAAGACTAAACCCTACTTCATCATTTTCACAATCATATGGCAAAAATTCAAATATCAATCGTAAAATCCAACATGGGGCACACACACCTCTCAACTAATCTACTCAAATATCATTGACATCAAAGATCAAGAAATGGAAAATAACAAATTAAAGCAAATAAATCGAAATCACAATCTATATATTAAGAACAAGAGTAGAGTAATATACCTAAGAATCCAATAGATCTATTACACCTTCACTCTCATTCATCTCCTTGAATCTACCATGGAAGAACTAAACTAATCTAAGGAAAATGTGGATTTCCCTCAATGGGGAGAAAACAAAGGGAATCAGATCTGAAAAATTAGGGCTCCCCCCTAAAATGTAGAGGAAGAGTTTAAATAGCCAACATAAAGTCAAAATCTCGAAATTGCCCTTAATGGCTGATCCACGTTCCATCCATGCGTGGATAGGGGCGTGGACGCATACTGGAATTGATCCACGCCTCCTCCATGCGTGAAGCACTCGTGGTTGGACTCTGCTTGGTTCGTTTCTTCGTTTTGCTCCTTCTTTTGAGCCGAGGTCCTGTTATATCCTGCGGGAATGACTTTAAAAACTATTTAAAGTCAAGTTTTTTTATTTGATCACATCAGAGTCTTTTATGCATGAAATGATTACAAATGGGTGTCAAAACTGTACATTATTGTCCCAAAATTGACCCTATATTCGACTATTCTTTGTGCTTATCATGGGGCCGGGTGGGGTAATACAGCAGAAACTTTAAAAACACAGCGAATATATGTTTTTCCTTTGAGATTAGGAATCTGCTGAAACAATTCCCCCAGGACGAAGGGTGTTCATCTGTTTTGTTAGAATTATTGTGGGGTAGATGTTTTCTTGTTCTCAGGAATTTTTTTTCTTCTTTCTTGTGTATATCAAACTGCCTTTCTAATCAGGTCTTTGGATCATCAACTAGTTTAATAATTTTTGCATCTAATTTCACCCTTCCTTTATTATAATTTCCACATTTAATTTAGTTTAATTGTAGTTATTTTAATTATGTCACATCTAACATCCTTATTATCACATCAGATCAATATGTAGGCATTTGGATAAAATGAATAATGAAACGAGGTTACGTACTGGATAAGCTTAACATTATCTAGCAGCATAACTTTTCCTTTGCGAAGGCAAAATTATAAATAATAATATTGTTTACGAAAGCGATTTAATTTTGAATTAAATTGTTTATAAAAAAAATAGTGTTGTGCTTCACACACAAACTCTTTATATCTACTAGTTACTGCTAGTCTACTACATTACCCATGCGATGCATGGATAAAATTCTTTTATTAAATATTTAGATAATAAAATTAAAGAAATTATAAACAATTCAAATATTTGAAAGTAGATTATAAGATTATTGCAAAATTATCACTCAATTAATTGAATATTTATTGAACAATACATGACTTGTTTGTCTGTAATTATCTTGAAAAAATCGATATGAAATATGAGTTATGTAATTATATTATTATTAAAATAAATATGAGAAAAAATGATAAATAATTTTTTTGAGTACTACTGACTCTATTACATTGTAGCAACATGTTGAAATACAAAGAGTACATTGTAGTATCCGATCCGTTCATCTATACTTTCTCAACCTGTTGAAATACAAAGAGTCAATATCGCTTCCACTAAAACTCAATCTCACGAACTCCCAAATGGGAGAGTCATTACATGCCATCTGAGCACAAGGTGCTTTGCAAAGGATAAATAATTTAATTATAATTATTATAAATATAAATTCAACGATCCATGTTTAGCTTAATTATCATAATAATAATTACGAAATTATTATTACACAATTATAATAATATTTGTGCAATTATACTTTTATACCTTAATTAGCAAAATAATAATTCCTTAATTAGATTTACATTTATTCAATTAATTTCTTAATTTCGAAAATAGTAATATCTGTATAATAATATGTATAATTATTAGTTTAATTAGAATAATAATTATAAGTATTAGTGTAGTAATATGAAGTCTGGACCATTATTAGTTTTATTAAAATTAAATTCTTAATTAGAATAATAATAATAATTGAATTTTTGTTTTGAATACTGTGACTCTATTACAGAGTAGTAAATCTACAAAGAGCCAACGCTACCACTGGAGATCGAACCTGTGACCTCTCACTTGGGAGGACCACAAGCTATGCCGCTTGACCACAAAATCTCTAGCCTTAATTAATTAATTAATTGTATGGTTTTTTTTTTTTTCAATTTATTTGCTAGACAGGATTCACTTATATTAAAATCTATTCAATGAATTTCTTAATTAGCAAAATAATAATTTTTTAATTATATTTAAATCAATTCAACGAATTTCTTAACTAGCAAAATAATAATTCTTTAATTATATTTAAATCTATTCAATTAATTCCTTAATTTTAGAAAATTGTAATATCTATATAGTAATGTGTATCATTATTAGCTTAATTAGAATAATAATTATAATTATTAGTGTACTAATATGAAGTTTGGACCATTATTAATTATCTTTATTACAATTAATACGTTAATTCCTTAATTACAATTTTAATTAGACTAATTCTTTATATATATGTATATAATAGTATAAAAAGAACAGTATAAAAACAACTTAATAAAAGGTGAGAAAATGACACAATTAGTAATATCTGTAATTTATCTAATTATTAACTTAATTACTATTATATAAAACTGCCTAATAAATGTGTGAAATGACGTAATAATATTTTTGTATACACTAATATGAAGTCTGGTAATTTATTAGATTAATTACAATTAATTCATTATACTTTAATGATATATATAGTATACTAATTTGGGATACAAATATTTATGTTTTTTTTAATAAAAAAAATTGATTTTATGTGGCTAAAATAGTGGCGGAAGATGAGAAATTGGTATGGTTATATAATTTTTGAAATACATGATTTATATAGTAGTACCAAAATTGATTAGATAAAAAGTATATTAGGAAAAGTATAAAAACAACGTAATAAAAGGTGAGAAATTGGTTTATAATTAGTAATATAGTTATAGTAATTTTTGTAATTATTGACTTAATTACCATATATAAAATAGGTATATTAATTTCTCTAATTATTGATTTTATTACAGTAATAATTATTAGTCAATCATATTAAAATGAGTTTTTCCCAAAATAGTCCCTCGACTATTGCTCATTCTCAATTTTGCATTTCGACTTTCAATTGCATCAAATGTGGTCCCTCGACTTTCAAAAACTCACCCAATTTGGTTCTCCGTTACATATTCCGTCAAATCAGTGTTAAAATGGAGGTCATTTTCGTCCATTTACTTATTGTTAGCCTAATAAACATTGAGAAATAGTTGAGGGACCATTTTGAGAATAGTCAAGGGACCATTTTGGAAAAAACTATTTTATTTATTTCATTTTTGTTTATTTTCATTTTTTAGACTCTATAAAATTAGAATTTCTATACATTATTTTTCTTACAAATATAAATAGTTAAAATTGCGCAATCCAATCTCAAAATTTTTAACTTTCTTTACAGACTTTTCCCCTCTAAATATACTATTCATATGAAGTTTTACAATAAGTTACGTAAATTTCATAAATGCTCATATACTTTTTTTTATTTTATTATTATTATTATTATTATTTTATGTTCATAGACAATCAATCACTATGTATCACATTAAATATTACTTTTACCATTGAAAATAATATTTTTTTTCAAGCTTAGACACCCAAAGAGTGTAAAATGTAGGCAAAATATTGGACCGAAAGGTAAATTTTTCTAGTAAACTTCTCAGGTGAGCCGAAAAGTAAAATCTCGTCAATGTTTCCTGCAATATTTTCTGTATTTGATTTCAAAGTAATTATTAAATTTTATATTAATTTACATTATTTAAGATATTGTATGACATCTTTTATATGATTTCCTCTTCTTATTTTTTTTATTAATTACTAATTATTAAGGTAAGTATAATTTATTTTGTAATGTGGACACATTATTTTTAATAATTTTGATTTAATGAAATTATACCTTAATTATAAAAATCCTACCTAATAATTTTAGTATATTACACGGGACACAATAATTATTATAAATAATGTTTAATAATTGTCAATTGGTATTTAACAATAAAATTTATAGTCAATTTTTAAGTCAATCATAAAATCTTTTGTGTTGTGGGCACGTTGTTTTTATTTATTTGAGTTTAATAATATTATATATTATTTATAAAAAATTCAAAGTAATATTTTTAGTACTACGGATGTGACTAAGAATTATTTTAATCGGTACCTAAAAAATGAGTATTTATGAAATTTACGAAACTTATTGTAAATCTGCATAAGAATAGTTTGTATGTTTAGATAGAGGGAAAAAATATGTAAAAAAATTAAAACTTTTGAGGTTGGATTGCGCGATTTTAACTATTTATGTTTGTAAGAAAAAAAATGTATAGAAATTCTAATTTTATAGAGTCTAAAAAATGAAAATAAACAAAAATGAAATAAATAAAATAGTTTTTCCCAAAATGGTCCCTTGACTATTCTCAAAATGGTTCCTCAACTATTTTTCAATGTTTATTAGGCTAACAATAGGTAAATGGATGAAAATGCCCTCCATTTTAACACTGATTTGACGGAATATGTAACGGAGGACCAAATTGGGTGAGTTTTTAAAAGTCTAGGGACCACATTTGGTGCAATTGAAAGTCGAAATGCAAAATTGAGAATGAGCAATAGTTGAAGGACCATTTTGGGAAAAAAGTCTATTAAAATCTATTCAATTAATTCCTTAATTAGTTAAATAATAATTCTTTAATTACGTTTAAATTTATTCAATTCATTTCTTTATTTCAGAAAATAGTAATATGTATGATTATTAGCTTAATTAGAATAATAATTATAATTAATAATTTGAAGGATGGACCATTATTAGATTTATTACAATTAATTCCTTAATTCAATAATTAGAATAATAATAATAATAATAATAATAATAATAATAATAATAATAATAATTACAGTTAATTAAATTAATTTAATAATTTTTTTAAATTTATTTGCTAGATAGGATTCAATTATTTTAAAATCTATTCAATTAGCTTCTTAATTAGCAAAATAATAATTCCTTAATTATATTTAAATCTATTCAATTAATTCTTTAAATTCAGAAAATAGTAATATATGTATAGTAATATGTATAATTATTAGCTTAATTAGGATAATAAATATAATTATTAGTGTAGTAATCTTAAGTCTGACCATTATTAATAAACGAATTGTACATTTTTTGTATGCAAATTAATGTATACAAATTTATTAAGGTTATGAGTTATGTATGCAAATTATATGTAATGTTTCTATATACCAAATTTATTTACATATAATTATTTATGAGTTTTTTTTAATACTATTGACTCTATTACAATGTAGTATCTGTTCAAATTAGTTATGAGTTATGTATACAAATTTAACACACTAATTTCTGTGCAATTAAGGTTGAAGGTTGAATCAGTAATGACTTTATTTAGTAAACTTAATATATATGCATGTACCGAATTTAATGTATTCACTTAAATATGATTTAATTTTGTTAAGTATTATAATCTTATAACGACTAATCTCAAATTTCAAACTAATTTTTTTTTTATCTAAAATGAGCGGGAAAAATCACACACACACACACACATATATATATAGATATGTGAATTCACTGACTTTAGTTTATTAAATGTTTGTCAAATAAATTCATATCAAATACAGATATATATATTGATAAATTAAAAGTGAGGAAAGTAGCACTCAAATGAGATAGACAATGTGGACCATGAACCAGGGTCCACTTTACATTTTGGATTATTTTAATTGTATTAGATACATAATTTATTAACTGAATATACATAATATGTTCGTTGCATATACATAATATGAATGTCGCATTTTGGATCAAGATCTATAGTGTAAGGTATACCTTACTCCATGTTATAACAATTGTTATTTTCCATATTTTAGGGAATGAAAGCGATATTGATTCCAACTTTGCAACTTGAATATATAAAATGATTAGAGGCAAGTAGCTGAATACAAGCGAACATGCTTTTTTGAAGCTATGTTCCCTAACGAAGTGACATCTGAGGCTCATTCTTATTGGCTTCAGCAGAATATTTTTGGACATAAATATTAAGCTTCAATTTTTTTTTAAATGAATTTTCTAGGCTCTGTGTTGTTTTCTTAGGCTTACCTTTAAAAAATAAGGATTCTTTAATAAGGTCATTTGATTTTTGACAAAATAAAACTTGCTATCTGTCCCTCTTAATCACATATTATACCTATAAGATGTCTGCTCAAACGCAGTGGGACCGGTGCGGCCGCGCCATTTGGTATGTAAAAATGCACCAGTAGTGTTAGGAAACGCACAACAAAAAATGCACCAATGCACCATTAGGTACGTATCACCACAAAACGCATCATTAGGTACACATAAACACACCGTTAGGTGTTGTGAGGTATGGTGCATTTTGTGTGTATGTGTGTGTGTGGGGCCCGTTAGTACATTTCATTATTGTGCGTTTCTTAACACAATTGGTGTGTTTTTACATACCTAATAATGCGGTTGCACTAACCACACATTAAGACCTGCCCGCACTGCAACTTGGTCCATACCTATAATATTTACTATCTATAAAATTTAAGAAAATAATTACTCTGTATACTCATTAACTATATGTGAATTGCTTGACTATTGGGTTACGTTATCTATACTATATATAAAAGCATTATCCTCTTTCCAAACTTTCCCGCCAAAAGTTAGTGGCATTTTGGTAAAATCGGTTATTTTATTTATTTATTAATTTATTTATTAATTATTAATTTATTAATTAATTTATTAATTATCCACCCGTGCGTGCCTATTATGGTTAAATGTTGGTAATTGAATAATTGGATTTATTAATTATTCACCTATAATACTATTATGGTTAGATGTTAAATTAAAATGTTAAATAGGTAATATAATATGGTAATATTAATTGGTGATTGAATAATTGATGATATAATTGGTGTGATATATTTGGTGATATATTTGTAATATATGTAATAGTATAAATAGATTTAATATGTGATATATTTGGTGATATATTTGTAATATATGTAATATATGTAATAGTATAAAAGAATTAATATTATTTTACATTTTACATTTCTTATAGCCATATTGAATATTTCCTAATCTTAGCCTGGAGGATTTTGGCTAACAGTAGCCTAGGAAATCATAACATATTAATATATTAATTTTATGGTAATAAATTATAACAGTGGCGTAATTATGTTTTTCATTTTTTTTTCTCCTACTAATCAACCAAATTTCCTAAACTACTCCCCCATCTTCACCCCTCTTAATTTCTTACCTTTTTCACCTCTATCTCTCTCTCTTCCTTATTTTCTATATAAACTATTGCTTATAATCATAATTCGTATTCCCTGTGAATTCTGAGCCGGATTTTCTCTCTCTATCTCTTAAAATCGGTTTCTCCCGGAAAATCAACAACCATGAGTACTGTAAACACGGTGGGGTACCGGATTGGCGACGCGGTGGAGGTGTTGAGCAACGAGGAAGGCTTTGTGGGATCCTACTACGAGGTGACGGTGGTGGGTGTGTTGCCCGGTGGCAGGTAGATAAAATTAAGATAATATAGGAGAGCGGAGTGATATATATAGGAGAAAATAAATATTTTTATATATATTTTTAATCGAATGATGATTCAATGGACAATCAATTTCTGCCAATTTAAGACTCCCTAGCTCATTGTGGTTCAGTCAAACAGGTAGTGGAATTTTATTATTGAGTTTATGGACGACTCACTATTTCAAAACCAATGAAGTGATGTTAATCTATAGGTGGAGCTCCTTGAGCATATAATATAAAATTATAAATGTGTTGTTTAATTATCAATTTAAATTTTTAGTTGAGATAAAGCATATATTGTAATTCACACGTCTTATTAATTTTATGGGATGCTCAGTCAAACATGTATAGTAGTCTCAATTTTTTTATTTTTTTTTATTTTAAGTTGAATAAGTAAACAAGAGGTTTAATAATAACCTTGAAAATAACGGAAAGTAAATAAATGACTTAATAATAACCTTGAAAATAACGGAAAGTAAATAAATGACGAAATTAGATTACGGTTTGTATAGTCAATGATTCACATAATTGATTGACCAAATTAAATTAAAAATTAATTCAAAGTGGTACAATAATTTGAGTGTTAACTGGACCAGCGGACCACATGTGTTGTAGCCTCAAATTCATTCTTTTGTCCTAACAAGATAACAATTTATAATAATTTGGGAGAAGAAAAGATAACAAATTATTATTAACATAAGTTATTAGTCCACATTAATGGCGCTTAATACCTTTTTTTACTCACCCTTTTATTGGGACCCATTATACTCCTGAATACTGATTCCATTTTATCGATGCAAAATCACTCCGATTACAAATATGTTGCCTTAAATATAATTGGCAACATACAATTTCCTATTATTATTCACACAAATGAGCTGTTAATTAGAAATGAGTTGATTTTAAAAAGGCAATAAAATGCATCCAATATAATCAATAAAATTAGGATATTAAATAATTTTAATATCTCGGGGCCATTATTAGAAATTAGATCTAAATATTTACAAAATTATATTTAGATGGTAAATAGTATATTTACAAAATTGTGCATCCAATATATATATATATATATATATAGGGTTGCAATCTGGTGCGAACTCTCGCCCAGGTAGGAAATGAGAACGCTCCACAGCCGTCCACGTGTCCAGATCAACGAATCAGATGCAATTTTAAAAAAATGACGCGGTGGCATTTTCGTAAATAACTGAAACTTTGGTGCATCTAGTTTCACTTACAAGTGCACCTAGTTTCACTTAAAAGTGCACCTATAGTTTCACTTACAAGTGCACCTATTTTCGCATCTATTTTCACTTACAAATGCAAGTAATTTACCTTATTAATATTCATGCACCTATTTTCGCAAATACTTTCACTTACAAATGCAAGTAATTTACCTTGTTAATATTCATGCACCTGGGTGCAACCTAGGTGCACCTAGTTATAACATTAGGTGCACTTAGTATTGATGCTCACTGTACAATTCACTTGCACCTGTAATACATTTTACTTGCATCTGCAATACATTTTACTTGCACTTGTGCAAGTAATTTATTTTGTTAACATTCATGCACCTGGTTGCAACCTATGTGCACATAGTTATAGCAATAGGTGCACCTAGTTATAACATTAGGTGCACTTACTATTGATGCTCATTGTACAATTTATTTGCACTTGTAATACATTTTACTTGCACGTGTGCACCTATTTTCACTTGCAGGTGCAAGTAATTTACCTTGTTAACATTTATGCACCTGGGTGCACTTATGTGCACCTAGTTATAACATGACGTGCACCTAATTATAACGTTAGTTGCAACTACATTCCAGACACGTGGCGCGCTGTGATTCGTCCGCAGTTCTCTCCTGGGCGGCTAGTACGCACCTGAACGCGATCCTATATATATATATATATATATATATATATATATATATATATATTTATTTATTTATTTATTTATTTATTTAAAATGCATCTGAATATAATTTTGTAAATATTAATTCCATATTTTAAGGTTTATTCCATATAATTTTGTAAATATTTATTCCATATTTTAAGAACTTATCATAAGGTTTATTCCATATTTTAAATTCAAAAGAATGAAATTCTCTGCAAGAAATGAAATTGGCATATTATTAATTATTAATTAGCTGAAACAAATGAAATTTGCACAAATCAATGAAATTGAATGAAATTGGCTTTATTCAAATTGGCTGTCAATCAATAATTATAATTATTATTAATCATTTACCATTTATTTTTAAACTTTTCTAAATAAATTTCTTATCTAATAAATTCTCATATCTCTATATAAATCATACAATCCTTCAACCAATTCCACATCTTTCACTATATCTTAGCACTTTAGCATCATACAAAGAAAAAATAAATCTACCTATAATGGCCCCTCTTTTTGTTGCACTTAATAAGATAAACGCCTACAATACTGCATAGCAATAAAAGTACGATTAATTCGTCTTTATGAAGTCAAGAACAACCGAAGAGCAACCTAAAAATCTGTGCTCGAAGATGTGGAGGTATATGTTATTCACACACACACACACACACACACACACACACACACACACACACACACACATATATATATATATTTGAATTCATTGATTTATTATTTATTTATTTTTTTTTGTTTTACTCAATGGAATAAATGCCTAATGTATTGCTTTGACAATTAGGGTACGATTGATTCGATTGTACGTGGTGTTAGGGTTAAAAGATTGAGATAATTTTTATTTTTTTTTGTCGAAAACAATTTTAATAAGCTGCTGTAAATATATATATATTTTTGTTTTATTTCATTGGACTTTCTGTTTATTCATTTATTTATTGTATTTTATTTATTTATTTAGTATTTACTTAGATTAGATGACTAAAATAATAGCAATGATTATCTTTTACATGTATCTATATTAAATGACATGTATACAATATATGTGGACTATGCATATTACTAGCATATTTTATGTATGTGTAATTTGCATAATTATGTTTATATTCTAGGAACATTTGATTTATTTAAATTCAAATGTTTTAAAATCACGTGTTGTATCTAATAACATAATATTTTATAATATGTTTTTTTGGTAAAATATTGTGACAATCAATATATACAAGCAATTCAATATTACAAGAGAACAAATATTATATTGAGTGATATTTTTACACTAATCACATAATAAAATAATTGTACACATTCAATATTAGAATTTTTTTATTATTCTATCCTTAATTTTATTATCTAAATATATAATTTAAAATATTTATCCATGCCCCACGGGTAATTGACCAATTATTTGCTTGAATTCAAGCAAGGATAACATTAGAAAACATAATTGATCCAACCATTTCCATCATTCACACTATATAATATTGATGTTATAATTTATATAATTATATATCGATCTAAATATTCTTAAAACATTATAACAAAATTCATTCCGTGCAAAGCACGGACGAAAATACTAGTTCAATGAAAAAAATGTTCTACACTTATTTAATTTTGTCACATTAGATAGAAGTTTCAATCCTTTTTGCATTAATACATGCGTGTTTATTTAATCAATTCAAACTTATTTTGAGACTTAATTGCCAAAAATAAAATAGAAAATAAATACAGATTTAAAATAAAGTATGGTCAAATAGAAGGAATTATTTTATTTTGGAGAAACTTCACAATTAGAAAATTTCTGAGAAAGACATGTCAGGACACTGAAAATGGGTAAAACAAACTAATAGAATTAAATCAAATTAAAGCTAGAGAATAGAGATACTTTACTGTTCTACTACATGAACAGTGGCATATATATAGGTAATCAAATTCTAAGTATAGAGCTACACTTTTTCTTTTGCACACAGCTGTAAGCTGTATTGAAGGATAGCCATCTAATTTCTTTTGGGTTCTCCTTTGGAAGTGTTCTCTCATTCATATATGTGCTGTCTTTGGTCAAGTTTCCTAGCCCACCAAAATTCCCCCTTTTCCATTCCACTATGTATGTACTTTCATGGGGTCTTTCCTTTTCATTCTTTAAAGTTTGAAAGATTTATCATTAATTTCAAAATCCCTTTTGGATTTTCTTTTCCTATTACTTGTTCATGTTACGTGCACTTTATTTGAACTCTTAACTTTAATTCAATAAATTTAAAGTAATTAATATAGACACAAGGGGTTTATCCAATGCACATTCTCCGGTGCTAGTGGTTGTGAAAATTGTTATACTATGGATCAGGGTTCATATTGCATTGTGAACCCTAATTCAAAAATTATGTGTCTCAGTTAACATATTATGTACCGGCAGTTAATAATTTTTGTATCTAATAAGTGCTAAAGATGTATGCTTTTATGGGTCATTAAGAGGTTGTGTTGTGCCTATTTGGAGTACTTTGTCCTTGGTTGATGATATGATGGAAATACTTAGAAATGTGTTAATGTGTTGCAAAGCCCTACAAAGGTGTACATTTTTGATGCAACCCAAATGTAACCAATAAATGATCCATTGAAAGTCTCGAGTCGCCCGGTAACAATATTTCAATCAAGGAAAACAATTCAGACTTCAATATCAGATCAAATTCCCCGGTGTGAAATTATTTGCAAGATGTATTTTTTTTAGGTGGGAAACTACTTTGCAAGAATTGTATATTTTATTTGGGTGGAAATTACTTTTGCAAAATGTTGTATTTTTAATTTTGGGTGGGAATTACTTTTACAAAGTTGTAATTTTTTATTTTGGGTGGGATAATTAGTGACCTAGAATATTTAATACATTATTTTCCCCTATAAATACCCCATAAACCCAATGGTTTGACAACACCTGGTAAGAATTCAATTTGAGTGAAATTTCTCTCTTTTCTTTGCATGAGAAGTGCATTGAAGTTTAGGTTGTTTGTGAGAAGCATTCAATCTTGGTAGGCTAGTGAGAAGCTAGTTTATCC
>NC_044930.1:13793067-13820756 GCF_003576645.1 Ipomoea triloba
CCAACAACACAGGTTATATTTTTCTGTCTGAAAATTTCCAGATTGTGCTGTTTGAAAGAAAAATCCGAAAAAAATATTTCCTTTTGTTGTTTTGAGCTGAAATTTTTATTGGTGTTAGATAACTCACTGATATAACCTTCCATGAAAAAAATTGGCGGAAATATTCCACACACAAACACAGAAAATTCTTTGAATTCTGGGCACTGTTAGGACAGTTTCTGCCTAAAAAAATTCCAGCCTGCACAGTTCAAAAGAAAATCTTTTGAAAAATACTTCCAAATACCTTTTTGTTCTGAAATTTTTTATGGTTGAATTTTACTCATGGTTCTTGCTAACCATAAAAAAATTTGGTCATAAAAGGCATCCAAAACATCCCATAAAATTCCTCAAAGTCATGGTAAAATCTGTCCAAATTTGTTTTGCCATTCCTTGTGCTTTCTAGTTTGTTGTTCATTATCAATGGAGTCTTTTGAGTTAAATACACTTCAACAAGGAACACTCACTGTGGAAGAATTCTACAAAAAATTAAGAGAGTTAATGATCCGAGATGGGGTGATTGAACCACAAGTAATTACCAGGAATAGATTTATGTGTGGTGTTAGAAAAGAAATTGCGCAATTGCTTCCTCGCTGGTGTAAGTGTTTGTTTACTTTGCTTTACCATGCCAAACAAATTGAAGTCAGTTTGCAGCAAAAAGAGGTCGAGAATTCAACATCTATTTCTTTGTCATATGTCGAAAGCTCAAAAGAATTAAGTAAAAATGGAAACATGTGTGAAGAAGAGTGTGAAGATAGTGAACAAGAAAAATTGAGTGACAAAGAAGAAGATAATGTTAAGGAATGTTTGAGTGAAAATGAGGAGGTAGAATTGTGTTTTGAACTTTGTGAGAAAAAGGAAGAGGGAGAAGACGTTGAGAACTCGATAACCTTTGTTTTAAGGCTTTTGCAGGTTAATGGATATGATTCAAAGATTGATAATCTGTTTGAAAGCAAAATGTTGTTCTACAAAGTTCAAGAAAACTTGGGATCACTTACCTTTTTCGATGAAGAAATTCAATTCACACAATGGAAAGATTACACATTTCCATTTGACCGAGGAAAGGTGTGATTCAGTGACAAATCATCTCAAAGAGTGAGGATTCGGGGACGAATCCTTTTCAAGAGGAGGAGGATGATGCGACCCAAATGTAACCAATAAATGATTCATTGAAAGTCTCGAGTGGCCCGGTAACAATATTCCAATCAAGGAAGACAATCAGACTTCAATATCAGATCAAATTTCCCGGTGTGAAATTATTTGCAAGATGTATTTTTTTTAGGTGGGAAACTACTTTGCAAGAATTGTATTTTTTATTTGGGTGGAAATTACTTTTGCAAAATGTTGTATTTTTAATTTTGGGTGGGAAATTATTTTGTATTTTTAATTTTGGGTGGGAATTACTTTTACAAAGTTGTAATTTTTTATTTTGGGTGGGATAATTAGTGACCTAGAATATTTAATACCTTATTTTCCCCTATAAATACCCCATAAACCCAATGGTTTGACAACACCTGGTAAGAATTCAATTTGAGTGAAATTTCTCTCTTTTCTTTGCATGAGAAGTGCATTGAAGTTTAGGTTGTTTGTGAGAAGCATTCAATCTTGGTAGGCTAGTGAGAAGCTAGTTTATCCTTTATCTTGTTCTTTATATTCACACACATATCCAAAAAAAAATCAAAAAGAATACTATTACTCATATTATATAGCTAATTTTATTTTTGTATCTTAATTCTAGTGCTAGATTCCTAATACTCTAATTCTTAGCCTTGCTTAATAATCTAAGGGTTGAGAGTATTATTTGTTAGTTTGGTGAGGCATTTGTAGAGTTGGGATCTCAAAATCCAAGAGTCTACAAGGTAAGATCCTCTTTTGGACACGAAAGGTTCTTGAGTGATTCCTTGAGTGTGCACTTATTGCGGGAAGCAATCCGTGTACGCATCAATTTTAGTGTCTTTGAAGGTGTTGAGAATAAAGGATGGCATATGGCTTGAAACGAAGCATCCGGGATGAAGTGCATTGAAGATACGCGTCCACGATCGTTGACCGGTTACTTAACCGAAATCTGAGCATGTACGCGGGGGCATACGAGTGTACATGTGCTCGTACTCCGCCCAGGAAATTCAACCTTTAAATAGGCATTGGCAGGATTGATATTTCATAACTTAGATTAGATTTTCTTTCATTTCCAGAGCTTTAGATTAGATATTTTCTCTCTCTAGATTAGGTTTAGATTCAACTAGCTACATTCTTATGCTTCAATTCCAAGTGTAAGAAGATATCAAGATTGAAGGAGAATTGACAACTCTTCTTGATTGTGGAGACCTTCGTTCCAATTTGTGTATTTGAAAATTGCAATTGTGGATTCATGTTTGGTATTCATCTTCTCCAATTTCCATTCTATTTCATATACTTGCTAGATTTGATTTCCTACAATTGTTCTTTAATTAGATGATGAATTGTAGCTAGAATATCTGGGAGTTAGTTGGATTTGACAATCTAGAGATTATGCATGCTTGATCTTTCAATGTTGAAGAGATGAACTTGTAAACCCTCACGGAAGTCTGTTATAATGTAGTATCTATTCATAGCTACTTTCTCAACCTACTGAAGCACAAAGAGTCAACAGATAGCTACTTTTTCAACCTACTGAAGCACAAAGTGTAACACCCCGGCTCGGCTATACCGTACTTCCGGAGTAGTTACCGCCACACCTAGACCGAACCCAGCCGAAACCATGCGGAGTTCGCTCTAGGTGCACAGGCTAAGGGAAAGGAAAACTACTTCACATCATCACCATTACCCAACTTGACTTCATATATATATAAGCAAAAGGGGTAGCTGCACTAGCTACCACTATATACAAGAGTTTTAGTACAACCTACTAGCCAAATAAGTTCATCATGGCTACAAAAGGATACATATACACAAAAGAGTCCTACCCCGAACTTCCCCAACCAACCAAACTACTCTAAGAGGCGGTACACCGGTCCGGTGTACGTACCCCATACTAGATGCCACTCACCTGCGAACCAGGTGATATGGTCCAAAAAGTAGCAAGGAGTGTTCACCATAGACCACTCATCCCAATAATCCGAAGGACTGGGATCCCAAGGATAGGGATAAAAGACCACGAACTCTAAGGGGTCACTCCCCTCTAACACCTCGATGGGATAGAACCCAAACCTAGACTGGGCCCTATCCAGAAAATTCGGCTCACTACTGCGAACCGGAATGCGAGAGGGTGTAGTCGGGTAAGCTGGGGGAGGACTGTACTGCGGAGGAGGAGAAACAGGAGCATGGATCGGGCCCAAGGCAGGAGCATAGACCGGGTCTGGAGCAAGAACCGAATCGGGAGTACAGACTGGAGCAGGAGGATCTGGAGCGAAACCTGGGGCATACGGGTCATCCCCCGTCAACAAGTGCGCGTAGCTGTCATAGTCAAAGAGGGGGAGGTAGAACTCTGAGGAACCACTAGAGTTCCCCGGGCTACAAAAGCCCACACTAGACTCCATCTGGTAAAGGACACAACGAAGTGTAGTTAGCGCGACGGCTAAGTAAGGAAATCCATTGTCACTCGAAAGTAAACAAAGGTTTCAAAAGCGACAACAATAATAATAAGTAAAAAGATAAACGTTACCCAACGGTCGCAGTCTTCCTGCAATCATTTCAACGATAAAATAGTACCACAATATATAAGTAACTTCGGCACATAACACTTCCATTTCCGAGAATATTCATTTAGTTCAAAAGTGAGAAACACAACGCCCACACTATTGTTCGAGACACCCGACAATTAATCCTCACAACTCCACTCAGCGAATAGACTTCGCTCTGCAGTATGAATCAATCATACAAAATCTCACACTTCACTCAGCGAATAGACTTCGCTCTGCAGTATGAATAAATCATACAAAATCTCACACTTCACTCAGCGAATAGACTTCGCTCTGCAGTATGAATAAATCATACAAAATCTCACACTTCACTCAGCGAATAGACTTCGCTCTGCAGTATGAATAAATCATACAAAATCTCACTCTTCACTCAGCGAATAGACTTCGCTCTGCAGTATGAATAAATCATACAAAATCTCACCATTCACTCAGCGAATAGACTTCGCTCTGCAGTATGAACAATTCATACAGAACCCCTCACCATTCATTATATTCACACGACTCAAAAACCATCACACTTGCTCGAATATATTCCCCAAAATACACATATTAGTTAACGTTATTTCTATTACGAAAATCCAAGTACGAGAGTCACGATAATTCTTAAAACACCATTTTTCTCTAAATTAGTAATTATAATGCACAAAAATAATATTTGAGTCTTCAAAAAGTCACCCGATTGCCCGTAGGCCTTCAAAACATCGCAATACTCGGGATTAAAAACATCGGGGAAAAGTTTGGTCAAAAACAAGTCGAAAACGAGTCCGCGTCGCGCGGACTCGCGGCTGGCCGCACCAGCGGACGCACGGCGGACGCAGGCGTCCGGACCGCATCCAGCCTCTCTGCCAGAAGATTTCAGTTGGCGCAGTCCGAAAGATTGAGCCGGTAAAAATAGTTCCCGAACTCTTTTTCACTTGAAATTTTTATGGTAGAACCCCAACTTATAGTACTTGATGTCCATAAAAAGTTTGGGTCATTTTGATCCACGAATAAACACAGAAAATTCCCTTTTTGCCCTTGGCAGTGTGCTGTCCAGAATATTTTTCTCTCTGGACCAGTTTTGGAAAAAAATTCGAAAACCATACTTATACTACTCCGATCCTTACGAAATTTTATATGCGGGTTCTACACTTATTGAACTACATATCTGAGGAAAATGGAGTCAAAATACCTTACCAATTTTTCCCAATAAATCTCGGAAGTTACTGCCAGAGACTAACTTGATTTTTTTTCAATATTTTCACAAGTATAAGCCTATATGGACATAAATACAACCTATACATGCATAAACTAGCTATAAACATGCATACAAGAATTACTAAACATTAAAGTGTAATTTCTTTGAGCCAACTTGCAGATCCACAACTTAACACATATTCTTTTTTCACGTAAAACTTCCTAGTCACGTAATTTACTAGCATTTGTTCACCTTCAAGTGATTGAGCCAACTTAAGGGATTCCTTACCTCGTTGGAAGATCTTAAACCGAAGAAGTTGTTAGTTTCCTTCCTTTGAGTCCAAGGATCCTAAAAATGTCACCATAACAACAATATTTTCATGCACCATTAATTTACACTTAAGTTCTAGGGATGATTTAATCCAAACAAAGTCTAAAGTCTTACCTACACTTAGACACTTGAGTTGGAAAAATGCTTGGGAGCTCTTTGATCACAATGGAAGACTAAACAATTTCTTTCCTCTTCTTCCTTGTGTAATTCGAAAATGTGGGGGAGTAGGAGAGATGAGTGATGTGAGTTTTGGCTTGAGAGTTAAGCAACAAGTGCAATCCTCCCATACCTATGTGACATGCCATTAATGACCCAATCTTAGTTAGGATTTGTTGCCACATGTCAATACCTTATGGAGTCTCTAGGAAGATCACAATTTATTTGGCCAGTTTATGGTTAAATCAGATGAAAGCTCGGAGGGTTATAACTTAATTCGGGAAAATTCTAACACCAAAATTATCCTAAAAATAATCCCGTCGCTAATCACCAAAATTGGGAATTTTTCGGTATCTCGCGAAATATAGGTACAGGGTTCGTAACAATTTACCCCTTACAGTCCATTTAAAATTTTACTTGAACTAACTAGAAGTTCAGGCTTAATCGTATGATACTTAATAATCCAATTTCTAGGAAAAATTCGAACTGAATCTACATCCTTAAAAATGTTACGGTCCGTGACCGGTACGTAGTTCGCAGCTTATTAATAACTTAGTAAGGAAGAAAAAAAAATTCTTTCGATCACCGAGAGACCTTCTCCTAATATCATAGCTTAAAAAAAATATATCTATATTCTCGAACCTTAACTTTGTCGGAAAAACCGAGGGGTTACACAAAGAGTCAACAGTTGTCTCCACTGAGGCTCAAACCCACTCCCATCATCTATGTGGGAGTGTAAACCGGGACACCGGGTGCCACTAGGCCACAATGCAAGGTCTTTGGCTCTCTTACTTTCAATTGCTTTCTTTACTTTCATGCTTTCTTTACATATGCTCTCTTACCTTCACATGCTCACACATGTTCTCCTATGCACCTAGTTATCTCTTATTGAAGCTCTCCCCTTGAAAGCATTGCACTTGATTAACTCCAATTTGTCATCCTTTGAGAACGACATCCAGGAGAATCTTCATTCTCCACCCATACTTTCCATCCACCGCTAACTACATCTTGTCAGTACCTGTAAACGAATTGAAGCTCACATAACATGGTAATTACAAACACTTAACATAATAACTACAGGAACACAAATTGTTAATTGTAGGTACAGAATATGTTAACTAAATAACTACAGACACATAAGATGTTGAATTGGTTAACATTTATGTGTTTGCACTTAACATATTATGTACCTGTAGTTAATAGTCTATGTGTATATAATTATCATATTATGTGTCTGTAATTAGCATGTGATGTGCCTTCAATTTGTTTACAGGTAAAGAAACGGTTAACTGTAGATACCGAATCTGAAAATTATTTTTAGACCACGACAAATTAAAATAGACTCTAATTAATGATATAATTTGTACGGCTGCTGATAGTGTTAATTTATGTTTAAATACCGACCTCAATACGGTATGTATAATAACTCACTTCTAGATTGATCGGGTATGCAAATAGTTCTCAAGTGTTCGCGAAGCTTACTAATAGTGAATGGCCGGACTTCTTCATAAACATCCAAGGAGGAGCCCGCCTCAATGTCCTTCACTTGCATTAAATGCAAGTATTTATAGGGTAGGTGAGGGAGCAGGTTCTGCATGCTCGACATGTTGTGCACCTGGAAGACATGCACTAATGTGTTTTATTCTGAGTTATAGTCGTACACGTGGAATGAGATCACTTTATACTTTTGGAAAATGAATACATTTAAGTACAAGTCATTGAGATCGGGCCGAGCTTATGCTATGAGGAGGAGTTCGGAGTAGTAACGAGGTTTGGGGCTTGCGGGGAGGTCGGCTGTTGAGTATGGTCGGGAAGGGTTTATGGTCGGGCGGTATTTGGATCGAGGAGTATACCGGGTTACAGGGTCCTGAATTACCAACCATGGATGATCCGACTGTTGGAAAAATAGCACTAAAATGGCATTTTAAGTGGCCATTTTGTGGTATAAATATATGTAGGGTCCACATCTGATTTGGGTCAGTTCAAAGTGGATTCGGATTCTTCGTAGTGAGACGAAGAGATCGATATATTATACGCTCAAAATGGATAATTGGTGAATGAGAAATTGGTTCTCAAAGTAGACCCATTTGAGATGGAATTTTAAGTGAGGAAAAGCTTATTAGCTTTGTCCCACATTGGTTGGGAATGAAGATTTGCCCCACTATAAATACAAGAGCCTTTTTAAGGCTAATTGACTTGTATGGCATAGAGGCTCTCTCTCGCGTGCAGGGGGGGGGGGTGGTGCAAATCAAATCCCAAAATGAGTTCGGAAAGGCTTGAACTTGTGTGCGCCGGCACCTGCGGGCACGAATGTCGTTCGGAAAAGTGGCTGGCCTTGCGGGCTAAGTTATGCCAAAATTCTGAGACATCAAATGAGCTGACCTCTAGAGGTAGTTCGATGTCTCGAAGCTCAGCGGAGTCGACCTCTCGAAGGTCGTTCGCGTGCGAGTGTGATATCGCACGGCCCGGGCTGGCGCGCGCGTCCGATGTCTCGCTGCCGGCATGATGTCTCGAAGCTTGCACTTCTCGATGTCTCGATGGTTCACAGTCTGAACCATGTCTCGCACTGCGACTCCAGTAACCTCTCGAACGCGACGTTTCACCTACTGTGTCCGTTCAGAAATGACTCTTGATATTACGGAATTAATTTGATTAATTCCAATCATTATTTTCAGAGTTATTTCGTGAATAATGGACTTAGTAGTGGGTGTAAATGTGTGCTAATGACAGAATTAAGTATTCTGCTAGTGGGAGGAGGTTACAAATGGATTATCAATGCCATGATTAATGCTATGATCCATTTCCTCCACTATATATTCGTTGTGAGCAGCAGGTTTGGAACACACCAAGAACACACAGCAATACACTGCTTTCTCCTCAAAACTCTACTCACATTTCCTTCTAGCCACCTGCGTTGAACCCACGTTCCTAGTTCGCCGGATCCAAGTTCGTGTGCTCGAACGATTGGATCGTAGTACGTTTTATCCTGGGAAACCTAGACCGCAACGCTCCAGCACCCCGGGAGGCGATAAATAAGGTTTTAAGGAGAGTGGCAACACGACTCGTGCTTCCAACCACCCGAGATCGTCCGGATTTCATCCTCAACCGTAGTTCAGGTTTTCAACCTTTTGTAGGTTGTGATATTTCCTGTAATATTATCCTTCGTGGATAATTTTCTGTTTGTATTTCCATTATTTCCTTGTATTTTCGAGATCACCCTGTAACAGTCTTAAAACCTTATCTGCTTCTTCCCCTTCTGATTCTCGAATTTCTAGAAAGAAATGGAAAACACTGAGGGTGTTAATCCGAATGTCGTTGGTGACAACAATGGTGGGAACGGCAACACTGTTGCACCTTCCCAGGCACCAGTGAACGTAGGTTCACAAAGAGGTGTCAGCTCTGAGGGGTATATTCCCACGATGAGGGTACCTACGGTACCAAGTGGTTTGGCTGAAAAGCCAGACAAGTTTTCGGGATCGTACTTTAAGAGATGGCAGCAAAAGATGTTGTTCTACTTCGCTACTCTCGGCTTGTCAAGGTTCTTGACTGAGACGGTTCCAGTGGTTAAGGAACAAGACCCTCACTCGGTAATGACTGTTGGGCTTTGGAAAGATTCTGACTTCCTTTGCCGCAACTACATTCTGAATGGGTTAGTTGACTCCCTTTACGATGTTTATCGTAAAATTGACACAGCCAAGGCGTTGTGGGCAGCTTTGGACCACAAGTACCAAAGTGAGGATGCCGGGCAAAAGAAATTTGTGGTTGGCCGGTTCCTCGACTTTAAAATGGTGGACCACAAGTACCAAAGTGACGAGGGCATGGTGATTAGTGAATCCTTCCAAGTGGCATCGATGATCCACTTACTGCCTCCAGGATGGAAGGACTTCAAGAACTACCTGAAGCATAAGCGAAAGGAGATGAGCCTGGAGGACCTGATCCAGCGACTCCAAGTCGAAGAGGGGAATAGGAACAGTGATGGAAAGGGACCTCTCGTGGGAGGTGCCAAGGCCAACGTGGTGGAGCACGGACAGAGCTCCAAGAAGGCCAAGAAGGGCAAGCAGAAGCTGGGTCCGAGAGGTGGCGTTTCCAAAGGCAAGTTCCAAGGGAAATGCTACAACTGTGGCAAGATTGGCCACAAGGCTACGGAGTGCAAGGCTCCAAAGAAGAAAAAGGGTTCTGAAGCCAACGTGGTTGGTGATGTGAGCCAAAAGGTGGCCGAGATTAGCCTTTCGGCTATGGTCACGGAGGTGAACCTGGTGGGCTCTAACCCACGCGAGTGGTTCATCGACACCGGTGCAACAAGGCATTTATGCTGCAACCGGGAGATGTTCAATACCTTTGAGGCCGTTGAGGGCGAGAAGGTTTGGATGGGAAATTCTGCTCAGTCCGCTGTGGAGGGAGTGGGCAAGGTGATTTTGAAGATGACTTCCGGGAAGGAACTAATATTGAACAATGTGCTGTATGTTCCGGGCCTTAGGAAGAATCTTGTTTTTGGCTCGTTGTTGAACAAGCATGGATTCAAGATGGTCTTCGAATCTAACAAAGTAGTTTTGTCAAAGTTAGGGATGTTTGTTGGTAAGGGTTATGTAATTGACGGGCTTTTTAAGCTCAATGTAATGCCGATTATCAATAAAAGCAAAGTTAATTCCGTTTACTTGCTTGAGTCTTCCAATTTGTGGCATGGTAGACTAGGTCATGTTAATTTTAATTTTATGCGTAGATTAATTAGCATGAACCATATCCCTAATTTTCAAGTTAATACAAATAAGTGCGAAATTTGTGTTGAGGCAAAACTAACGAAAGCTCCCTTCAAATCGGTTGAAAGGGAGACTGAGCCACTAGAATTGGTACATAGCGATTTGTGCGATTTTAGATCGATTCAATCGAGAGGTGGTAATAAGTATTTTATTACGTTTATCGACGATTGCACACGATTTTGCTATGTGTATTTGCTAAAGAGCAAAGACGAAGCCAAGGAAAAATTCATTCTTTATAAGGATGAAGTGGAAAACCAACTTAATCGAAAGATTAAAAAGGTTAGAAGCGATAGAGGTGGTGAGTACGAAGTACCTATCGGAGACTTCTGTGCGAGTGTTGGAATAATACATGAGCGTACTGCACCTTATGCACCTCAATCGAATGGTATCGCCGAACGTAAGAATCGTACATGGAAAGGTAGGAAACCTTCTTACCAATACCTCAAAGTGTGGGGGTGTCTTGCCAAAGTTTTGGTTCCAACACCAAAGAAAATAAAGATAGGTCCAAAGACGGTGGATTGTATCTTTATTGGATATGCACACAATAGTAGTGCTTATCGGTTCTTAGTACATGAGTCCCAAAATCCGGACGTGCATAAGAACACTATAATTGAATCAAGGAATGCATGTTTCTTTGAAAATGTATTTCCTTGTAGGTCCAGTGAGAGACCAAGTACGTCACTTCGAGAGATTGATACACTTCGAGAGATCGATGCACCTCGAGTGATCGATACACTTCGAGAGGTCAACAGACTGAGTACATCACTTCGAGAGGTGGATGTTACTATGGACGATGATGGCGGGCATTCTAAGGAAATACCCGAGCTCGAGCCGAGACGTAGTAAACGGGCGAGAGTTGAAAAATCATTTGGTCCAGATTTTCTAACTTACTTGTTAGAGTATGATTCGAACACTCTAACTTGTTTGATAGAAAACGAACCGGATTTTCTATCTTGTTTGATAGAGAACGAACCCAGGACTTATCGAGAAGCTGTGACTTCTACGGAAGGTCCTATGTGGAAGGAAGCTATCAAAAGTGAAGTGGATTCTATCCTACAGAATCACACTTGGGAACTTGTTGATCTTCCTCCGGGTTGTAAACCTTTAGGATCCAAGTGGGTCTTTAAAAGGAAAATGAAACCAGATGGTTCCATCGAGAAGTATAAGGCTAGACTTGTAATCAAGGGTTACAGGCAACGAGAAGGCCTTGATTACTTCGATACGTATTCTCCTGTGACGAAAATAAATTCCATTAGGATGATCCTTGCCATAGCCGCATTGCGGAATTTGGAAGTTCATCAAATGGATGTAAAAACAGCTTTCTTAAATGGTGAGTTAGATGAGGAAATCTACATGGACCAACCCGAAGGGTTTATGGTTCCAGGCCAAGAAAAGAAAGTATGTAAATTAGTTAAATCGCTCTATGGTTTGAAACAAACGCCTAAGCAATGGCACGAGAAGTTTGACCACTCGATGTTAACTAATGGGTTTAAAATAAACGAAAGTGACAAATGTATCTACGTTAAGGAAACGGTAGATGGCTACGTCATTCTTTGTTTATATGTGGATGATATACTCATCGTTGGTAGTAATGATCGAATGATCAAGTCTACCAAGAACATGTTAAATGCAAGATTTGACATGAAAGATATGGGTTTGGCTGATTTAATCCTCGGGATTAAGATCATCAAAAGACCTGACGGTCTTGTGTTGAGTCAATCTCATTATGTTGATAAAATCCTTAGAAAGTTTAACAAGGATGATAATCAATTGGCTAAAACACCATTTGATACAAACTTTCAACTGACCAAAAACCACGGACAGTGTATCTCTCAAGTAGAGTATGCTCGGGTTATTGGTAGTTTGATGTATCTTATGAGTTGTACAAGGCCGGATATTGCCTTCGCAGTTAGTAAACTTAGTAGGTATACTAGCAATCCCGGTGAAATGCACTGGAAGGCAATAGTGAGAGTCATGAGATACTTAAGGTATACTCGTGATTTCGGACTGCACTATGTAAGATATCCTACTGTACTCGAAGGGTATAGCGACGCAAGTTGGATATCTGACATTAAGGATTCTAAATCCACGAGTGGTTATGTGTTTACACTAGCCGGTGCAGCCGTTGCGTGGAAATCTTCCAAGCAAATAGTAATAGCTAGATCCACAATGGAATCTGAAATGATTGCCTTGGACAAATGCTGTGAAGAGGTTGAATGGCTACGCCATTTTTTGGAAGACATTCCTAGTTGGGAAAGACCTGTACCTCCAATTTGTGTGCATTGTGATAGTCAAGCAACAATCGGGAGAGTAAAGAGTCATATGTATAATGGTAAGTCTAGACATATGCGTCGTAGACATAACACCATTAAACAACTTCTCGCAACTGGTGTTGTCTCGATTGACTTCGTGAGGTCAATAGACAATATAGCGGATCCGCTAACCAAAGGGTTAAGCAAAGAAGTTGTCGAGAGGTTGGCACGAGGAATGGGTCTAAAGCCCCTGAGCTAAAACTTCCATAGTGGATACCCAACCTAGCTGGAACCTAGGTTCAATGGGACAACTAAATTATGGAATAGCATGTCACTGTGGGGGTCTCGGACTCCCTACCACTCCTCGTTAAAACAGTGAGTCCCGACAGAGGCTAGCACATTAGTGCTTTAATGATTCGATTGTTGAATTGATTTGTGCTAAGTGCGCAAAGTCAATTAACATGTGTTGAGTTGCGATAAACTCGAGAAAGAATCACCTATGTGAGAGAGAAGTGTGGGTCGCTTCAAAGGAGAATTGAATTGGGCTTAATTCTTTAGAAACTCTTGCAGAACCAGGCAGGTGTCCCACGACCAAAATGGGCACACTCATGAGAACAGGACGTGGTTGGATGGTTCCTGTGTGAGATTTGTCAATGTCTACACAAACGGCAGTCGGTTCAAAGACATCGCGTTCTACCGTATAGCCAGTAGAGTATATAGATCTCACGAGGCAAGGTTCAAAGGGTTACACCTACCTTTGCTATGCAGGAATCAACCGTTGAACGCAGTTGTTTCTGATTTCAAAATTCCCTTGAAAATCAATTTTCATTCATGTGGGGGATTGTTGGAAAAATAGCACTAAAATGGCATTATAAGTGGCCATTTTGTGGTATAAATATATGTAGGGTCCACATCCGATTTGGGTCGGGTCAAAGTGGATTCGGATTCTTCGTAGTGAGACGAAGAGATCGATATATTATACGCTCAAAATGGATAATTGGTGAATGAGAAATTGGTTCTCAAAGTAGACCCATTTGAGATGGAATTTTAAGTGAGGAAAAGCTTATTAGCTTTGTCCCACATTGGTTGGGAATGAAGATTTGCCCCACTATAAATACAAGAGCCTTTTTAAGGCTAATTGACGTGCATGGCATAGAGGCTCTCTCTCGCGCGCAGGGGGGGGGGTGCAAATCAAATCCCAAAATGAGTTCGGAAAGGCTTGAACTTGTGTGCGCCGGCACCTGCGGGCACGAATGTCGTTCGGAAAAGTGGCTGGCCTTGCGGGCTAAGTTATGCCAAATTTCGAATGAGCTGACCTCGAGAGGTAGTTCGATGTCTTTAAGCTCAGCGGAGTCGACCTCTCGAAGGTCGTTCGCGTGCGTCCGATGTCTTGCTGCCGGCATGATGTCTCGAACCTTGCACTTCTCGACGTCTCGCGGCACGGCGATGTCTCGATGGTTCATAGTCTGAACCATGTCTCGCACTGCGACTCCAGTAACCTCTCGAACGCGACGTTTCACCTACTGTGTCCGTTCAGAAATGACTCTTGATATTACGGAATTAATTTGATTAATTCCAATCATTATTTTCAGAGTTATTTCGTGAATAATGGACTTAGTAGTGGGTGTAAATGTGTGCTAATGACAGAATTAAGTATTCTGCTAGTGGGAGGAGGTTACAAATGGATTATCAATGCCATGATTAATGCTATGATCCATTTCCTCCACTATATATTCGTTGTGAGCAGCAGGTTTGGAACACACCAAGAACACACAGCAATACACTACTTTCTCCTCAAAACTCTACTCACATTTCCTTCTAGCCACATGCGTTGAACCCACGTTCCTAGTTCGCCGGATCCAAGTTCGTGTGCTCGAACGATTGGATCGTAGTACGTTTTATCCTGGGAAACCTAGACCGCAACGCTCCAGCACCCCGGGAGGCGGTAAATAAGGTTTTAAGGAGAGTGGCAACACGACTCGTGCTTCCAACCACCCGAGATCGTCCGGATTTCATCCTCAACCGTAGTTCAGGTTTCAACCTTTTGTAGGTTGTGATATTTCCTGTAATATTATCCTTCGTGGATAATTTTCTGTTTGTATTTCCATTATTTCCTTGTATTTTCGAGATCACCCTGTAACACCGACTGACCATATACAACGATACCCGAGGGATATTCCCTATCAAGTAGCCCCCTAGCCTAATACCTGGATGCTCTTCAGGGCAGAAGGTTCCAGGCGAGGCTCTATTAAAACTCCCATCTTAAATAGAATGAATAGGATTAAGGTTCTTTAATCCGGAAGGACATGGGTCGGGCGTCTAACGTCTTCGAGATCTGTGTTCTGCCAGTCTGATGAGTCGATTCATTTCTTTTTAGGCCCCTATAAATAGGGTCTTCCATGGGGTCCTGTTTCACTCTTTTTATTGCTTGAAACCAGAGCCTCCCGACCTGTCTTGCCTACCATCGGTTTTGCGTCACGCCATCGTTACCGCCTTACCACTCTAATCATATCAAGTAAGTATTGTATTCTGACCTCAACCCTTCTCTCTCTCTCTCTATTTTTTTTTTTGTATTTTGTACGTGAATTGGCTTCTCGAGCCCCTTGCGGTCGTGCTTTTAAGCTAAAAACGACCTCCCTTACCATATAGAGAGCCGCCATGTCAGACTCGGGTAGCCAGAACGCCTCAGGCCAGGATTACGACGATGAGGTAGAGGTTAGCCCATCCAATGTTTCACCTGCCGATTCTATAGGGTTATCTCGGGAAGGTAGTGACGAGCGAGGTCGGGTCGAAGTTAGCTATCGTCCCCTTAGTTCTCCATCCACGAGCGGCGTAGGAACATCTGGGCAAGGGAAATCACCCCGAGTGGTGATATCTGCCATTCACTCCAAGCTACCTACTAGTTATCTTCTTCTTCCAGGGATGATCTTCTAGCTACTCTTCCTCCACTACTGACCTCTTCTTCCAACCCTACTTCAATAATACATATAAGTATTGCATATAACCCATACGGCATATATATATATATATATATATATATATATATATATATATATATATATATATTACACATATGAAAACGTACACTATTTCTAGGTACATAAAATATAGCATTATTATTATTATTATTATTATAAAAGAAATATAGCGTACGTACTTAATACAACTAACTACATATTTATATAATAAAACCACAATTTGGTAAAGAAAATTTAATTGATCAAATTTACACTTTATAAATTTCTATCGCAAAGAATTCCAACAATCAAATAATTATTCCATACCATGAATCAATCGGTTGAAATATACGAACTTAGTGCTTCTTGATAGAAAAGGTTTATCACAACAAAATACTAAATCATCTTTTGACAAATAAAAATTCCAAATAAAGCATACAAACAACTTCATATGAACATACACTTGCACCATACTCTCAAACATACAAATATATTCATTCAATAATACGTACACATCCTATCAATACTCATACGTATATCTATAAATGAAATACACACATTATTATTTAATTTTAAAATATTGTTATATATTGCTACAAAATTTTAGACCCAAAATAGTAATTTATTTAGTATTTACATATAAACATAAATATGATACACAGACGTATAGTATACTACTTATCTGTATAAATAAATTATATATTTTTTTATATAGATCCATACACATCACCAAATAGTATAGTTATAGTTAGACTAATTAAATAAATATATATACATATTCTATTGGCTGAGGAGGACGCTGCTCGGCTGGGCTGCGGTGGAGGCTGCTCGGCTGGGCTGCGGTGAGGAAATGGTGAAGATGGGCGCGGCTGCGGTGGTGAGGAACGAAGGCGCAGATCTGATCTGTTAACTTATTTCGTTTTTTATATATTTTTTTAATTTTTTTTAATATTTATTTCGCCACCGTTTCATATTGGAACGGTGGCGAAATATCATGGGCGTTTTTTTTTTTTTTAAATCGCTACCATTCCTTCAAACAACAGTAGTGAAATGTTTTGCACTTATTTACAAAATTTCCACCGCGCGTTTTTTTTTTAGAATACGCTACCGTTCTTACAAGAACAGTAGCTAAATGTCAGTGTTTTATGTGCATTTTTGTACTAGTGATACACACAAACAAATAGGATTCTACGTACATAATCATATATCTATATTTTATATATTTATTTATTTCTTTTATAAAACACCGCACCACATACAAATAACTTAAATATAATAATTTTATTTTATTATTCAAAACATCATACATACGTGTTGGTCCCAAGGGGATGGGGTACAAGTCTAGAGGGGGGGGTGAATAGACTTGTATAAGATTTTGCAAATCTTTTCGACCTCTCGTGTGTATTGAACTTAGGATGTTTAGGTTCGATACCTCACGAGGTGAAGACAAAGTTTTATGCGCAGCGGAAATATTATCCCCTTTTGGTTAGCACGAGTTTGGGTTAGTTCGAGAGGTGTGATTATATGCAGTGCAATCGAGAAGTTAGCGAGAGATAAAAACAGAAAGTAAATGCAAGAGAGATTTTTAAGTGGTTCGGCCAACCCGCCTACGTCCACTCTTCTTCCAGAAACTCCCTGGAAGGATTGCACTAAAAACTTCCCTTATTTAGTACAATATCGAGCGCTTGAGCTTTGATCACCAAGCCCGCCTCAAGCCTCAGGTTTTTCGCCCCGCTTCCAGTTACTCCACCTCTCGAGCACTTGACCTTTGATCACCAAGCCCGCGTCAAGCCTCAGGTTTCTTTCGCTCGGACAGCAGCCAGGTTACTCCACCTCTCTTGCTTAATCCAAAGCAAGGTGTTTTTGGTTGTCACAGTTGAATGTAACAGACTCCAATCTGACCACAAGCTATCGTTGAATCAACTTCGATGTAGAGCAGCTTCGGTCACCTTCTGGATGTATAACAGTTTAAGCTTTGTAACTCTCTTGAAACACTAAGATGTGTTTTCTCGCTGTTTTGAATATCAGGATGATATTCCAAGTTGAGCACTTGCACTTGAACGTTTTAGACAGACACTTCTTAAGAATTTCGAACCTCTTTTCTTTTTAACTCCTTTTTCTCTCTTTTCCCTTTTTTTCTTCTGTGTTTTCTTCTGTGTCTTTACGTCCTTATATATGAGAGTAGAGGAATAATTCCGTTGGAGGGAAAATTATTCCGTTTGAAATTTGTCTCCCATGCTGATCATGGGTCTTGCATATTTTCAGCATATTTCATGGAGTGGTGATCTTGTAACTTGAACCTCTTTGTCTTGTAGTGAATATTCCATAGTTCACTTTTCTTGAGTCCATGCTCCACTTTCGTCTTTTGGTAAAAGTTACTCTTTTTATATTCCCATTATTCCTTGTTTGTAGGGAATCAGACCACTTCAGCATTGGTGCACCTTTTGACCGTTTGTGGTGGAAATCTGACGTGTCATCCATTTCCGCCCATTTTGAAATCTTCACGTTCGGCACCTCTTCATTATTCCATCTCCATGATATTCTTCTTCTCCAAACTTTAAGTATGACCGTCATTCAGCTTTGTTGGAGAATTGTTAGTGTATCGAGACCAAGGTTGATATCTTGATTGCTTGATGTCTCGAACTCAAATATCGAGAGGTCTATCTCTCGAACTCTGTTTATGTCTCGAACTGGATAACTGTATCGAGAGGTCCTACCTCTCGAACTCTGCTTATGTCTCGAGACTTAGTTGATGTCTCGCAGACCCTTATTCCTCCAGTGTTGTCCCATGCTTTCTTCTGATCTGTCTATATGATTACAACACACGAGACTTCTAAGATGTTCAAACAAATTTCCCTCAAGCTTAAATATTTTCCGAGTTGAGCTCAAAGTTACTCGGTTGTATTTTCGCTCTTGGTTTACTTGTCGAACTTACAGCGTTTTGCCTATGCGTCGAGACTCGGGGATTTCTACTTAACAGTTGGTATCATCAAAACCTATTACATGATGTTCCTAACAATTTCCCCCTTTTTGATGATGCCAACACTTATACTTACTCTATATGGCTGATTTGATAGAAAGAATTAACAAGGATTTTATTTTTCAGCGCATATGGTAAGTTTGACAAAATACTCTACTAAACTATGAATAATATAACTCACGCAACACCCCCAGCAAAAGATATATATGATTATAAAAAGGGAATGTTTACAAAGTAGAGTTTAGTAGACAGGATTGAAAGAAATAAGACCAAGAACAACATAGATATCAATACATTGAAATGAGATGGAGTTTGGACCATGAGAGCTTACTTCTTGTTGGCTTTCCTTTTCTTGTTAATGGCTTCTCGTGTCTTGATGGGGTCTTTCGGATTTACCAGGCTTAAGTATTCATCTGTGACATCTAGATGCCTGTAGTTCCTGTAGGCTTCCCCCACGAACTCACCATCAATTACTCCATCTTTCCACCAAGCAATACATTCTTCTGGAGACATATTGCTGTGTGTTGATATTCCAGTGATTTTCAGAAGCTTGAATATCTCCAGAGTCAGAATTTGTTCAGTGTCTTCTCTGTTCCCAAACTTAAAGTTTGTCATGAGAAGATCTATCTTCCTTTCTTCTTCTGACTGTCGTTCTTGTCTTTTTCTTCTTCTTTCTCTGTCCTCTTCTCTCCTTCTCTCCATTTCCAGTGTACGCTGGACCCTTAGGTTTTCTGCCTGTTTGGCATCCTCCACTGCTTTGCTCATGATTCTTGGTATTTTTGGAGGTGGTCCAGCTGGTTCACTTGCTGCCCTTTTCTTGCCCGTTGTATCCCCCTTCTTTTTCTCTTTATTTTCCCCCTTGTTGGCATCATCAGTACGGGAGAGGAGGGTGGACATACCTTCGAAAATAGCTTGAAGTTGGGCAGGGACTTGGTTCGACAGGTCATCGAGTATGGCCTTCATCACATCCTGTCGAAGTTCACTGGAATATTGGAAGGCTCGCAGCTCTGCTCGCATCTCGGCTAATTCAGCCCTCGCACTTGCAGCCTCTGCTCGAGCTACAGCGGCTTCATCAGTGGCTTTCCGTGCTGCATCCTCAGCCCATATCGCCTGTTCGAGAAGTTCGGCATGACGGCCTTGGGATTCACTTGTGCCATCAGCAGGCATTGCAGCATTGCGGACCACAGCGAGTATTCTTTCGAGCTGAGCCATCTTCTGAGATTGATCAGCCATGAATTGACGCACTTCGCCAATGAAGACATCTTCGGCCTGTTGATCATAGTCAGAAGTAGGAGTTGAGGATGTCGGAGGGACTTGGGTGCTTCCAGATTTCCACCCATGACTTGCAATTGCGAGTCACCTCTCGATTCCTGAGGTTCAGCAGGGACACTGGGATCAGAGCTCGAAGGTAGCTCCATATCAGGTGCTTCCCGGTTTCCACCTGAGGGATGGATCACTTCTTGCTCTTCACCTCTCGAACCTGGAGCCTCAGCTTCAGCTGCTGGTAAGGTAGGATTAGCCAAGGTGGGAGTCTCTGCATCAGATGCTTCCCGGTTTCCATCTGATTGAGGTTCCCCCTCAACACTACCTCTCGAACCAGTGCTGGGAACGTGATCATCTACTGGAGGAGTTGATTCATCGGCAGGTGCTTCCCGGTTTCCACCTTCTTGAACCTCAACTCTCGAACCAGCAGGGTTCTCCTCATTCTGCTCTTGTTGCTCACTTGTTTGCACTTCAGTATGCTCTGGTGAATCTGGAATATCTATTATCTCAGGAGCAGCTGGTGCACTCCACCTTTCCCTATTAACCATATCGATGGGAAAGCCTGGGAGTTGGAGCAACAAAATTTCACCCTCTCGAACTGTCTGAGCTTCATCTGTTGCATTCGAGGGTGTGGACTCAGGTGGTGGCAGTAGTAAGACAGAGTTAGGTGCCACCTCATGTGCTTCAGAGGTCTCGGTTCACCTCTCGAAGCTACCTGTTTCTAGAGCAGATTCACTCACTTGGGACAACCTTTTTGTAGATTGTCAGGTCGGAGTTGGAAACTGAGCTCTGCACTTGGTGTTTGAGGCAGTCGAAGATGATGTGAGCCCAGTCCAACTTGTTGTTGTTCCAGATGGCGTGGAGGATTTTCAGAGTGTCCAGATTGACTTCGTCTGTTCCGGACACCTTGCCGAGGATGAATTTTATGATGAGCTCGGCGGCTAGGGCAAACCTCTCCTTCAAATGAAATCTGCGGAGGGCAGAGGATGCTCTGGGTGGTGCAGTCTCCAATCGGATTTTGTCCCAAAACTCCTGCTTATCCATGTTGTAGTCCGATAGGTGCTTGACTGCCTCCTCCGACGTAGCAAAGTCGAATGCTGCTCGTAAATCACCCACAGAGATTGTTATGGCTATTTCGTTGAAGCGGCTTTCAATCTTGCCCTTCGTGACCTTGGCATGAGCGAACCATTCTGTGTAGTCGAGGTCATGAATGGTTCGGTAGTCATGCGTCATGTACCGCATTAGTCCTGCCTTCTCAAATTTCTTCAGGACTCTCTCCGCCATTGTTGGATTTGGCGAGTGGGTGATGAAGCCATCTTTGTCAAGGATGCTTCCCGCCTTGACTTGTTTAATCTGAGAGCGTATGTGGTCTAGCTCTCTCTGGTATGCACTGGAGGATGAAGATGAAGATGAAGAAGATGATGATTCAGACGCCATTGAAGAAAGTTTGTGTGTTTTGGAGGGAATGTGTACAGCGTCTAAGGATTTGGGGATTTTGGGTATATGGTTTTGAGTTTGAATCCGGGTAAAGAAGAAGGATTTTGCTTTTATATTAGGCGGATTCGGGTTGGATATATGGGTAGGGTTGAGAGTTTGACCCGTGGAAGGATCCCAGTTGATTTAAAAGATGTAAGAAGTCAGAAATACCCCTGATAANAAGAAGGATTTTGCTTTTATATTAGGCGGATTCGGGTTGGATATATGGGTAGGGTTGAGAGTTTGACCCGTGGAAGGATCCCGGTTGATTTAAAAGATGTAAGAAGTCAGAAATACCCCTGATAACGGTCAGCTTATAAGGTATTTTGGTAAGGGTATTTTGGTAAAGTATAGAACGGTTTAAGCTTTGAGACAGTGGAGTATTGATATTTTAAAATAAGCATGCTCCCACGAATCAAGATAATGCCCTTAAGTGCGAAAAACCGTCAGTAACCGATGACCACGTGGCTAGCATTAATATCCAAAGTTAGCCGTTTCCCCTCATATATCAGATTCACCTCTCGAAGGTGAATTGTCTTCCACATGAGTTTAAGGATCTTCCCCCTGAGTGATTGATCCCTAACCCTCCTTATTCCTCCGTCTTGATCTGGTTAAGGATCTTCCCCCTGAGTGATTGATCCCTAACCCTCCTTATTCCTCCGTCTTGATCTGGTTAAGGATCTTCCCCCTGAGTGATTGATCCCTAACCCTCCTTATTCCTCCGTCTTGATCTGGTTAAGGATCTTCCCCCTGAGTGATTGATCCCTAACCCTCCTTATTCCTCCATCTTGATCTGGTTAGGGATCTTCCCATTGATCCCTAACCCTCCTTATTCCTCCTTTCAGAGATATCAGTTTGTTATCTTTCGAAGTGACCTCTCGAACTACCCTTCTTCGAGACATAATGTATGTAGACAAACTGATCGGGTGACCTCTCGAACTACCTTTCGAACACAGATTGCGAGAGAAACAAGTTTGATTCATTTAAAAGATATCACTTGGAACATATCCTTAAGTTCATTTAGTGATTTCCAGATACATTACATATGAATCAATATCCTATTAAATTCCCTAGAAACTTTTGTTTGGCCTTGGTCAGCCTAATAGGAATCTATCGTTAAAGCAGGAACTAGCCATCTAAAGTCCTATTTGTCTAATAACAGAACTGGGGGTGGCTATTCCCTTTTCTTGTTCTTCTCTCCGGAGCTGCTTACTATAGTTGGGAGTGACCATCTTCATCGCTAATCCTCTTAATGTCTTTGGATTAGGTATGATCATCCCTTTGGCTGCTGCAGACCTCAGAAAGTCCCATCTGGTCTTCCTCTCCGTTTCCCTTGGTTCTCCATTTGGTTGAGGAAGGCCTTTTTCCAGAATGTGCAGCAGTAGGAGTCCCTCTTGTGCAGGACTCTTCTCCCGATTCCAGTATCCCATCGTTGTGGATCTCCTCGTATTTGGGGATCCATTCACCTTGGATGGGAATAGGATACTTGCTTGGATTATCAGGAAGCTCCGTAATCTGTTCACCCTTCGTTGATTCTGGATAGTTTTCTCCTTGAAAATCTTTGGACTTGACTGCCGGTTTCTTTCCTCTATAAAAGAATGGAACATCATCTTTTCCTTTCTTTTTCTCCATGGGAAGTTGATGGTATGAACTTCTGAAAGAAACCCTCTTATTTATAGCCCAATAGGGTTACCACTGTTGAGTCACGGGATGCAATATGAATGACCATTCAATGCTTGTGTAACTCCAAAGCTGCCATAAAGTTGATGAAACCGCCCCTCACATGCGAAACAGTTCATGGCACTAAATACAAGAAGATAAGATTTGACCATTCATCCCAACTCTATCATTCCCAATTCTAACCTTAGTTGAGAGAATCTATTTTCACATAACGCTTTTGTGAAAATATCTGCTAGTTGCTCCTCCGTTGCAACATATTCCAAAGTGATGTCCTTTTTCTCAACGTGGTCTCGGATGAAGTGATACTTAATATCAATATGCTTTGTTCTGGAGTGTAACACTGGGTTGTGGGTGATGGCAATAGCACTTGTATTGTCACACATAATTTTAACCTCCTTACACTCAACACCATAATCCATTAGCTGTTGCTTCATCCATAAGATCTGAGCACAACAACTTCCAGCTGCTACATATTCTGCCTCAGCAGTGCTTGTAGCTATCGAATGTTGTTTCTTGCTAAACCATGAAACAAGTCTTCCACCTAGAAACTGACATGTCCCTGATGTGCTCTTTCGATCTATCTTACAACCGGCAAAGTCCGCATCTGAATAACCCATAAGTTCGAAAGATCCACCTTTCGAATACCAGAGCCCAACACTCTGCGTACCCTTTAGATATCTAAGAATCTTTTTGGATGCATTTAGGTGACTTTCCTTAGGACTTGCCTGAAATCTAGCACATACACCTACTGCAAAGGATATGTCCGGTCTACTTGCAGTTAAATAAAGAAGAGATCCGATGATACCTCGATATGTAGTTTGATCGACCTCTCGACCTTCACTGTCGACATCGATACGTAGAGAGGTTCCCATGGGTACTTTGACTGAGGATTTCCCTTCTATATTGTATTTTCTGAGCAGATCCTTGGTGTATTTCTCCTGATTGATGAAGATACCTTCCTTAAGCTGTCTCACTTGTAATCCAAGGAAGTAGTTTAGTTCTCCCATCATGCTCATCTCGAACTTCCCTTTCATCAACCTGGAGAACTTCTCGCACAAGTCTGGATTGGTGCTTCCAAAAATGATATCGTCCACATAGATTTGCACCAATAAGATGTGATCCCCGTCCTTAATTCTAAACAATGTTTTGTCCACTAGGCCTTTGGTGAACCCACACTGAAGTAGAAAAGAGGATAAGGTATCATACCAAGCTCTCGGAGCTTGTTTTAAGCCGTAAAGTGCCTTCTTTAATTTGTATACTTTGTCAGCTCCCACGTCCTTCAAGAAACCCGGAGGTTGTTCAACGTACACCTCTTCTTCGAGAAGTCCGTTCAGAAAAGCGCTCTTGACATCCATTTGATATACCTTAAAGTCTTTGAAGGCGGCATATGCGAGAAAGATGCGTATGGCTTCGAGACGTGCCACTGGAGCGAAGGTTTCATCAAAATCTATTCCTTCCTCCTGACAGTAGCCTTTGGCAACAAGTCTGGCCTTGTTCCTAACAATAACTCCATCCTCATTCATCTTGTTTCTGAAAACCCACTTTGTACCAATGACATTCTGATGATGAGGTCTCGGAACTAGTTCCCAAACGTCGTTCCTCTCGAACTGATGAAGTTCCTCTTGCATTGCTTGCACCCAATCTGCGTCGCTTAGAGCCTCATCGATCACCTTAGGCTCTATTTGAGATAGAAAACAAGCAAACATGCTTTCTCTGTAAGCTGATCTGGTTCGAACTCTGTCACGTACATCTCCGATCACTTGATCAGCAGGGTGACTTCTCAGCCATCTTAGGTCGGGTTGCGGCTCCTCAGTTGATACTTCCATTGAAGGTTGAGATATGGGTTGAACATCTATGATCTGGTTTTGATCAACTGAGTCAGGCGCTTTCTTCTTGGTAGACTCTTCATCATCTGATTCTGACTGGAGTTCTGCTACGTCTCGAACTATCGACTGCTTGTCTTCGAGAGGTAAGTTTGATCTCTCGATAGACTCTGGCTGATCTTCCTCAGCAGCTTCCGTTGTCTTTGATGGTTGATCTGTTGATGCCCTTTCATCAAAGGTAACATGTATGGACTCTTCAACCACCAAACTCCGCTTGTTGAAGACTCTGAGTGCTTTGCTTGTCGATGAGTATCCCAGAAATACTCCATCATCTGCCTTTTCTTCAAAAGTTCTTCGTTGAGTCTTCCCATTGTTGTGAATATAGCATTTGCACCCGAATGAGTGGAAGTGGCTTACATTCGGTTTTCTTCCATTCCACAACTCATATGGAGTCTTTCCAACTCCTTTTACTATCAAGGACCGATTTTGGGTGTAGCACGCTGTGTTGATTGCTTCTGCCCAAAATCCTTGTGATATGTTGGCTTGCGAGAGCATGGTCCTTGCGGCTTCTTTGAGAGTTCTGTTCCTTCTTTCAGCAACCCCGTTTTGTTGAGGTGTTCGAGCAGCTGATAGTTGATGATGAATTCCGTTCTCGTTGCAGTAGCTCTCGATTACTTGATTAACGAACTCTCCACCTTGATCTGACCGGATCTTTAGTATCGAGACTTCCTTTTCAACTTGAACTTGTTTCAAGAGATTTGGTAGGGCAATTTTTGTCTCGCTTTTCTTGGTTAAGAACACGGTCCAAGTGAATCTTGTGTAGTCATCCACTACCACAAGAGTGTACTTCTTTCCCTTTATGCTGGGTGGATCCACTGGGCCAAATAAGTCCATGTGAAGAAGACTTAATGGTCTAGTGGATGATGTATCGGCTTTGCTCTTGAAAGAGGATTTGATCTGTTTGCAACGTTGACATGCCTCACAGATTTTATCCTTTCGAAACGTCACTTTGGGCAGTCCTTCCACTAAGTTCCTCTTAGTAAGCTTGTTGATAGTCTTGAAGTTCAGATGACTAAGCTTACTATGCCAATCCCAGCATAAATCTTCCTTGCTCCTTGCTAGCATACATAGGGATGGTTTTGCAGACCTCCAATCCACTATGTACATGTTTCCTTTCCTTGCTGCTTCCAAGACGACTTCGAGAGATTCCTCGTTCATAATCTGACATTTGCTTTTGGTGAAGACAACTTTGTGGCCCTTGTCACAGAACTGGCTTGTACTAAGGAGATTGAACTTGAGCCCCTCAACGTAGGACACTCCTTTAATAACCAGCTCATTCTTTTGGATTTCACCAACAGCTCTTGTGCGCCCCTTCTTCTCGTTGTCGCCAAATGTCACCAAGGGACCTTCGATAGGTTGGATGTTCTCAAGCAGTGTTAGATTTCCAGTCATATGTCTCGAACATCCACTGTCAATGAACCACACGTCCCTGGTGTCCTGCAAGGAAATCAAGCAAGTTTAGGTACCCAAACTTTGGGTCCTGGTGGGTTAGTGAGTTTAGGCATCCATTTATACCTTGTGCCCATTATTCCAGGCCTAGGCGCAATGTAGCCATTGTACGTTTGATAATTATAAGGAATGCTAGCAAAGGTTTTAGGCCTCTTTGGTGCATAAATCAACTTAGGTAGAGACTTTTCGACCGGCTTATGCACCATGCCTTTCATACGCTGTTTGGTCATGTGAAATTGCTGAAAGTGAGGTTTCTTCCAGAACTTGTGATTTGATGACCAATTCTCACTAGATGGATAGAGTCTTCCTTTCTCCATCCGTGAGTTCCTAACTATGTGGATCTCAGACCTTCCATATTTGCCTTGAGGTGCATTATATGGAGTGTAGCTCTTTTTGTACTTGGAATGGCCTTGCGAGAGATAGCAAGGTGATCTCTCGATATTGTTTACCCGGCCATTCTTCGTAGCTTTCCTATACTTTCCATTGCTGGTGTATAGGGACGGTTTATGAATAGCTACTCTGGTCTTTTCTGTTGGTCCTTTATGACCTTTATTTGGTTTGGGTTGAGATCCTCCATTTCTTGAAGTTCCCAAACCATTGGTCTGTTTATCTCTCGAGAGATGGTCTTGATGGAACCCTAGACCGGTTCTATCACTTGTAGGTCTGTGATCAACCACCATTTTCTCCATAGCTTTGGAGGAATTAGTGTATGATGCTATGACCTTTCGAAGATTAAGCTCTCTCGTCTCTCGAGCTTTGCACTCTTCAGATAGTAGGATTACTTTGGCTTCTAACTCACTTACTTTGAGAGTCAGCTCCAAATTCTCTTTCGAGACGTTCTTAAGCATATCTCTTTCAGCAGTTAGCTTGCTGTTTTCATCCATCACTCTAGCATGAGTGCTATTGGCGATGTTAAGGTTCCTTCTGAGCGATTCCAACATCTCGAAGGGGTCCTCATCGCTTTTAAATGAAGAACAACGAGAGGTAGAAGTAGAGCAGCGAGATGTAGGAGTAGAGGTTACCTCGTTGTCAATGGCCATTAGGCATTGATTCTCCTCTTCCTCGGTGTATAAGCAGATGAGCCCCCTCTCATCCTCTGAGCTGCTGCTGCTTTCGCTGGAGCTCGACGTCTCGGACTCCTCGATTGTCCTCTCGAATTCTTCAGCAACAAGCGCCTTCCTGCGCTGATACGTCTTTGATGATCCTTTGAAGCCACCTTGTGTTGGCTTCTCCCTGGATTCCTCTATTCTCTTGGAATCCTTGCCTTCTTGGCCCTGATGCTTGCTTACTAGTGGGTAAGGGCATTCGGCCTTGAAATGTCCCGGTCTTCTACAGTTGTAGCATAGACCCTGATTTTCCTCCTCCGTCCTTCTGGATGGATATCTCTCATTTTTCCTTCTTGAGGAGGAAGGTGAACTTTTGTTGCTCTCCTGGTTCATCTTCATGTATTTCCTGAACTTTCTCACAAAGAGAGCAAACTGTTCGTCAGACATAACATTCATAGGATTAGAGTCTGACATTGAAGATGTGGATGGTTGCTCAGCAACAAGTGCTACGTTTCGTCGATCCACAATGTCCTCATCTCTTGGGAACATCTCGAACTCGAAGGCTTTGAG
>NC_044930.1:13823383-13841237 GCF_003576645.1 Ipomoea triloba
TCGCTCTTAGTTTACTTATCGAACTTACATTGTTTTGCCTATGTATCGAGACTTGGGGATTCTTACTTAACAGTTGGTATCATCAAAACCTATTACAAGATGTTCCTAACAATACGTACGTAAAATAAGTATGCATAAGAAAGAATTCTTTTTTTAAAGGAACTACCGTACGTACATATATAATATAAATACATATATAAATACATATATATAGAGAGAGTCCCCATCAGATGCGGCCAGTCTCCCCCGTGCAGCTGTGTGGCCTTATTTGCACCATTAGATCTCATGATCTAAGGCTTCATATTAATCCAAACAAAACAGGCACCGATCTTTAGCTACGCGAACGGGAAGGATAATGTTGGCAATTCACTACAATTTCAAAACCAGATCAGATCAGACGACGACGGAGACTTGAAGTCGACGAGCACTGAGCAACAAACACCAGACGAGCGTAGAAGGGACTCCATCACCAGCAACGAGCGCTCCGTTCTGAACAAAACACATAGGTCGACTCCAACAGATAAACGAGAATGGAGTAATTCGCAATACTCTGTGCATTATCAACATTAATCTGGTTCATATTTGAGATAATATTGGTGTAATTCGCGACAGTAAGTGTATTTGGTATGTGGTGTGGTTTAATTTGAGAATTGGTGCATTTTATAACGTATAATGGTGTGTTTTAATTTTGTTGGTGCATTTGAATTGAGTGGTGTATTTCGGTATGGTGGGGAATGGTGTGTTTTAATTTGTCCAGTGGTGCATTTTATAACGTATAATGGTGTGTTTTAACTTTTAATACACATGGTGGTGAATTTTACGAGAGTAGTTGCATTTGGTGTGTGGTGGTTAAGTGGTGTGTTTTAATCTGAGAACTGGTGCATTTTATAACGTATAGTGGTGTGTTTTAATTTTGTTGGTGCATTTGAATTGAGTGGTGTATTTCGGTATGGTGGGGGAATGGTGTGTTGTAATTTCTCCAGTGGTGCATTTTATAATGTAGAATGGTGTGTTTTAATACACATGGTGGTGAATTTTACGAGAGTAGTTGCATTTGGTGTGTGGTGGTGTGTTTTAATTTAAGAACTGGTGCATTTTAGTATGTTGAATGGTGTGTTTTAATAATACGTTTGCTAGTGTATTCTGTACTCTAAATTACCTTCCCACTTACAATTACCATAAAGCCCCCACTTAAGTTACGCGAATTAAACTTCCTAAATCCTAATATATAACCTCCACCGTCAGATCACCTCCATCCAGCGGCATACCTTTGGCCACACGACCGCACGTAATGCACATGCCGCATTTGATTAATTATATATATATATATATATATATATATATATAGAATTTTATTCAAATGTGGCTGCGCCCTTACGTGCGGCCGTGCGGTTTACACCACTCAATGTTAAGAAATGCACCACTCAATGTTACAAAATACATCACTCCATAACATTGAGTGGTGTATTTCTTAAATATGAAATACACCACTCAATGTTATTGAGTGGTGCATTTCGTAACATTGAGTGGTGCATTTCTTAACATTGAGTAGTGTAAACCGCACGGCTGCACGTAAGGGCGCGGCCACACCTGAACATGACCCTATATATATATATATATATATATATATATATATATATANGGGAATGGTGTGTTTTAATTTGTCCAGTGGTGCATTTTATAACGTATAATGGTGTGTTTTAACTTTTAATACACATGGTGGTGAATTTTACGAGAGTAGTTGCATTTGGTGTGTGGTGGTTAAGTGGTGTGTTTTAATCTGAGAACTGGTGCATTTTATAACGTATAGTGGTGTGTTTTAATTTTGTTGGTGCATTTGAATTGAGTGGTGTATTTCGGTATGGTGGGGGAATGGTGTGTTGTAATTTCTCCAGTGGTGCATTTTATAATGTAGAATGGTGTGTTTTAATACACATGGTGGTGAATTTTACGAGAGTAGTTGCATTTGGTGTGTGGTGGTGTGTTTTAATTTAAGAACTGGTGCATTTTAGTATGTTGAATGGTGTGTTTTAATAATACGTTTGCTAGTGTATTCTGTACTCTAAATTACCTTCCCACTTACAATTACCATAAAGCCCCCACTTAAGTTACGCGAATTAAACTTCCTAAATCCTAATATATAACCTCCACCGTCAGATCACCTCCATCCAGCGGCATACCTTTGGCCACACGACCGCACGTAATGCACATGCCGCATTTGATTAATTATATATATATATATATATATATATATATATAGAATTTTATTCAAATGTGGCTGCGCCCTTACGTGCGGCCGTGCGGTTTACACCACTCAATGTTAAGAAATGCACCACTCAATGTTACAAAATACATCACTCCATAACATTGAGTGGTGTATTTCTTAAATATGAAATACACCACTCAATGTTATTGAGTGGTGCATTTCGTAACATTGAGTGGTGCATTTCTTAACATTGAGTAGTGTAAACCGCACGGCTGCACGTAAGGGCGCGGCCACACCTGAACATGACCCTATATATATATATATATATATATATATATATATATATANTATATATATATATATATATATATACACACACACACTACACGCACACAGTTAATTAATATATATACATAACAAATAAATTTTTTATATATATAAACACCACACGCACACAATTCATATATATCACAAAAATAAATATTTTATTTTCTCCTATATACAATACATATGTAAGACATATATATATATATATATATATATATAATACATAATACACATACAAATACAAGTATTTATAATCATATATATACATAAACATAAAAATAATATTTATGCTTTTATGTTTATGTATATATATGATTATAAATACGTGTATTTGTACGTGTATATATATACATAAACATAAAAACATAAATATTATTTTTATGTTTATGTATATATATATGATTATAAATACGCGTATTTGTATGTGTATCATATATATATATATATATATATATATATATATATATATATATATATATATATATATATACACACGTACCCCACACACACACACACACACATATATATATATATATATATATATTCATAAATATGATTTTGAATATTTATGTAGGTATATATCATATAGATTAAAATATAGGAGTAGATTATAATTATGAATATAATATAATAAATAATATCAACTAGTTGGTCCAAATGATTAAGGTTCATGATTTCAACGGATATGAACATGAGAGTAGATTTCAATGAACATGGGTTAGGGACCAAATGAACATTGAGGAAGAAATAGGAATAACTTTGGAATTTCAATGGATAAAATTGGGGGCTGAAAATCTCGAGTGTCATAGCATCCCTTGCACCATGGAACTTTTCAATTTTATTTCGCCGTTCGGCACATCCCTCATATGCACGGTGGGGGTTTCCTTATGGTTCTTGAGGTGATTTTTGTAGCATTCCACACATTCTAGATAATAATAATGGTTGGAAAAATCGAATTCTTTCCATCAAGTACGTGTGAAAGCTACCTAATCCTCGTGTCTGGTCCACACACTATACCAAGCACTCCTATCCTCCTCAGACCCGAGCGCTCCGAGATGGCGTTGCCAAGATCTCTTCGGGGTTTTATGACTATTGGATCTTGTGATCTCTAGATGCGGAGGCCAGCCTTCAAGCGCCAGGTTACAGTTGGGAGGAGAAGTACGTTCTTCATAAGATCGTTGTGACGGTTGCGGTTCCGGCTCCTCTCCCCGGCCCGAATACTGAAGGTTAAGGCGGATAAAAGGATGTTTCAGTCTTCGCTTTCTTTTGGTCTAATTCTCCCGATCTTATTATGCTTGTCTTTTTTGCCGAGATGGTCCCAGAAAAGAGGGTTTGCTACTACTTCAGTCGGCCCTAAGAAGCCTCGGCAAAAGGTTTCTCTCGGCGGGAAAAAGACGACACACCTCCTAGCAACCATGTGGGACCAATCAATCCTTACCGTTGTTCCACTCGGGATCGCCCAAACCACAAATTCTGCGGCCGACCTTCAAGTTACTCGAGTGCCTAGCAAAAGGGGTAACGAGAAAGCAGCGGACTCAGATGTTGAGGAGGTCGTGCCACTCAAAAGGCATAAGCGTTCGAGCCCCCAGGTTCCAACCTAGTTCTTGATGCTTTGCGTGAAGGAGGGGAATAGACGGCAAGTTTCTTGAGAAGATTCGGACTATGATTCCTTCTCAAGAGGCTATAATGGGCTTGAACACCGATCAGGTTGGAGAGCAGATTGCTCAGGACATCCTTCGGGTAAGTTTTGAACTCTTAGGTCGGGACGTCTAATGTTTGCCGATTTGCTTATCATGTTTATTTGAATTTACAGCTTTCACATATGACGAACGATCTTTTTTGTCGGGTGAAAGCAGCCGAGAATGCGGTGTGAAAGGAGATAGTTCCACTAAAGAAGTGCCTTGCTGCGAAGGATGTTCGGGACAAAGAGTTGAGGGAGAAGGTGAAAGTGTTGGAAGAGCGGGTCACTGCAACCGAACGGGAGGTCGAGGCCGCAAAACAGGAGACGACTAAAACGAGCAAAAAGATGTCCGATTATGCCAGCCTCTCGACCCTCCTTTGCCGTTAACAGGGTAATTGGGTAAGCACAAGCGCGGGAAGTCAAACGGCCACCCGTTACACAAGCGCGGCACATTGAAGAGAAGTTACTCCAACTGCTCCTCATCGTTATTACCTGCAAATAGTATAGGCATTAAGTGCCCGTTACATTCACAGAAGAGTCGTTGCACTCATAGGTATGTATGAAGTGAAAAGTCATGTGGCGAATGAAGCAAAAATTGAAGCTATAAACCATGAAATCAAAAAGCTACAATCATTGGTGGAGAAAATGGAAGTGAAGACAAAACCTTGTATGGCGTTGGCTTTGTATTGCAACATATGTGGAAGACCTCATGACACGAACATTTGTAAATCACCTTCCACATCGGAACATGTGGAAGCGGTGGATTACTAACGAGAGCCAAACTACAATGCTTACAGAGGAGGGAATCAAGGCCAAAACCATAGTTGGAAACAAGGGGAAGGTTGGAACAATAGTAATGGAGGATTCCAAGGGAGAGCGAATTATAATCAAGGTGGCGAACCCACCTACAGTCAAAATGAGAAGGGTCGACTTGCATATCGCCCGCCTCAAGGAAATGGACCTCAAATGACTCATTATAGACCTAATTACAACTCTCAATTGGACTATGCTCAACAAAGGATAGACGACATAAGAGAAGTCGATGAAAGATTGACAAGAACGATTATGGAGCTAAAGAATGATAGGGAAAATCTCAAGCAAGATATTACTCAAGAAATTTCAAGTTTGAGGCAAGAATCTAAGGCTACTCTCAAGACCATAGAGAATCAAATTTCTCAAATGTTTAAAATGATGTCCGAGAAACACTATGGTCAACTTCCAAGCAATACCGAGAACAATCTGAAGGAGAGAGTGAGTGCCGTGGAAGCAATAGAAGAAAGCCATGAAGGATGTGATCCATCAACAGAATTAACAATATAATCCAAACTACGTACAACTAAGGTTGAAAAAAACGCTAGGCGCCTTATTATTATTATTATTATTAATTAAATATAGTTTGGTAAATGGTAAGTTGTAATACAGAAATCCAAAATCACCACCGCCTGCGTGACCAATCACCAATACGTCTCCCTATCTGCCTCATCAATTCACCACCAATCCCTCTCTCAACTCTCAAAACATCACCGCCTGCATTACTTTTTTCCCGGCGTCTGTAGCTCTTCCGACGGTGAGAAGAGCGGATCGGAGGGGAGAGAAGAGGGAGTCTTCTCCGTCAAATTCAAGGTCGCTGGAGCAAATTCGCAAGCCAGATCTGAAGTCTGAAGTCTGGGCATAGGCTCAAGGTCGCCGGAGCTCGTCCCATCGGCGCCGTTGCTGGTGGAGGAAAGAGGCAGAGTGACGGCTTCTGGGCTCCGTTTTTGGTGGTCTGTGGTCCGTTCTACTGTTGTCCAGATCGCAAACCAGATTCGCAAGCCAGAATCTACTATTGTTCATTTTTGGTGGTCTGTGGTAGGCGACAGCTTCTGGGCTCCGTTCTTCGGCGAGTGACGGCGACCAGATTTGATACGGCCATTTATGGTTTGGCGACAACGATTTTTTTTCTTTGGTTATACGGCCGGCTAGGCGGTCTAGGCGTCGGCCGGCAGCAGAAGATGTTGATTTCGGCCTTCCTCGACACGGCTGGGCACCGCCTAGCGCTTAGGCGCGATTTTAGTAACCTTGCGTACAACACAATATTTCCGAACTATGCAAAGTTATGTTGAACTTAGATAAACAAACAAGGGTATAATAAAAAAAAACTTTTGGTCCCTAAGTAGTGATGTGCAAATCTAGCCCCTTAATTGTCTCACTTGAAGTGTCTATTTTGGTCCGAACTATGCAAAGTTATGTTGAACTTAGATAAACAAACAAGGGTATAATAAAAAAAAACTTTTGGTCCCTAAGTAGTGATGTGCAAATCTAGCCCCTTAATTGTCTCACTTGAAGTGTCTATTTTGGTCCGAACTATGCAAAGTTATGTTGAACTTAGATAAACAAACAAGGGTATAATAAAAAAAAACTTTTGGTCCCTAAGTAGTGATGTGCAAATCTAGCCCCTTAATTGTCTCACTTGAAGTGTCTATTTTGGTCCGAACTATGCAAAGTTATGTTGAACTTAGATAAACAAACAAGGGTATAATAAAAAAAAACTTTTGGTCCCTAAGTAGTGATGTGCAAATCTAGCCCCTTAATTGTCTCACTTGAAGTGTCTATTTTGGTCCGAACTATGCAAAGTTATGTTGAACTTAGATAAACAAACAAGGGTATAATAAAAAAAAACTTTTGGTCCCTAAGTAGTGATGTGCAAATCTAGCCCCTTAATTGTCTCACTTGAAGTGTCTATTTTGGTCCGAACTATGCAAAGTTATGTTGAACTTAGATAAACAAACAAGGGTATAATAAAAAAAAACTTTTGGTCCCTAAGTAGTGATGTGCAAATCTAGCCCCTTAATTGTCTCACTTGAAGTGTCTATTTTGGTCCGAACTATGCAAAGTTATGTTGAACTTAGATAAACAAACAAGGGTATAATAAAAAAAAACTTTTGGTCCCTAAGTAGTGATGTGCAAATCTAGCCCCTTAATTGTCTCACTTGAAGTGTCTATTTTGGTCCGAACTATGCAAAGTTATGTTGAACTTAGATAAACAAACAAGGGTATAATAAAAAAAAACTTTTGGTCCCTAAGTAGTGATGTGCAAATCTAGCCCCTTAATTGTCTCACTTGAAGTGTCTATTTTGGTCCGAACTATGCAAAGTTATGTTGAACTTAGATAAACAAACAAGGGTATAATAAAAAAAAACTTTTGGTCCCTAAGTAGTGATGTGCAAATCTAGCCCCTTAATTGTCTCACTTGAAGTGTCTATTTTGGTCCGAACTATGCAAAGTTATGTTGAACTTAGATAAACAAACAAGGGTATAATAAAAAAAAACTTTTGGTCCCTAAGTAGTGATGTGCAAATCTAGCCCCTTAATTGTCTCACTTGAAGTGTCTATTTTGGTCCGAACTATGCAAAGTTATGTTGAACTTAGATAAACAAACAAGGGTATAATAAAAAAAAACTTTTGGTCCCTAAGTAGTGATGTGCAAATCTAGCCCCTTAATTGTCTCACTTGAAGTGTCTATTTTGGTCCGAACTATGCAAAGTTATGTTGAACTTAGATAAACAAACAAGGGTATAATAAAAAAAAACTTTTGGTCCCTAAGTAGTGATGTGCAAATCTAGCCCCTTAATTGTCTCACTTGAAGTGTCTATTTTGGTCCGAACTATGCAAAGTTATGTTGAACTTAGATAAACAAACAAGGGTATAATAAAAAAAAACTTTTGGTCCCTAAGTAGTGATGTGCAAATCTAGCCCCTTAATTGTCTCACTTGAAGTGTCTATTTTGGTCCGAACTATGCAAAGTTATGTTGAACTTAGATAAACAAACAAGGGTATAATAAAAAAAAACTTTTGGTCCCTAAGTAGTGATGTGCAAATCTAGCCCCTTAATTGTCTCACTTGAAGTGTCTATTTTGGTCCGAACTATGCAAAGTTATGTTGAACTTAGATAAACAAACAAGGGTATAATAAAAAAAAACTTTTGGTCCCTAAGTAGTGATGTGCAAATCTAGCCCCTTAATTGTCTCACTTGAAGTGTCTATTTTGGTCCGAACTATGCAAAGTTATGTTGAACTTAGATAAACAAACAAGGGTATAATAAAAAAAAACTTTTGGTCCCTAAGTAGTGATGTGCAAATCTAGCCCCTTAATTGTCTCACTTGAAGTGTCTATTTTGGTCCGAACTATGCAAAGTTATGTTGAACTTAGATAAACAAACAAGGGTATAATAAAAAAAAACTTTTGGTCCCTAAGTAGTGATGTGCAAATCTAGCCCCTTAATTGTCTCACTTGAAGTGTCTATTTTGGTCCGAACTATGCAAAGTTATGTTGAACTTAGATAAACAAACAAGGGTATAATAAAAAAAAACTTTTGGTCCCTAAGTAGTGATGTGCAAATCTAGCCCCTTAATTGTCTCACTTGAAGTGTCTATTTTGGTCCGAACTATGCAAAGTTATGTTGAACTTAGATAAACAAACAAGGGTATAATAAAAAAAAACTTTTGGTCCCTAAGTAGTGATGTGCAAATCTAGCCCCTTAATTGTCTATTTTGGTCCCCATAATGATCAATTCAATCCAGCAATAATAATACATCTTTTTTTTTTTGAGTACTACTGACTCAAGGATGTGGGAGTGTTAACTGGGATACCGAGTGCCGCTTGACCACAAGATCTTTGACAATAATACATCTTAATTAACTAAAATCCATCCACAACAATCCATCAAACATAATATATACAGTATTTAACAACAACACAATATCCACATTATAAATCAACAATCGAAGTGTTAACTATCCCAACATACACACAATTAGATAAAGTTGAATATATTCAAATGTTCAGTTAATCAAATAATTAAAGTGTATTGTAGGTTACCCAACTTTTAGGAGTGAATCCCCAGCCTGGACACTTTTCACCATTACTTGTACAAATTAAAGACAAGAAACAGTCATTACCCATTGCAATCGGAGGAAATATTCAGAAAATGTGCTTCAAGAGATAATGCCATACATGTAAATGGAAACCTAAGGTACTGACATTCTCAAAGGTGGGTTAATATTTGATGCAAATTTGACTTAGTATATTGGCCTGCATATAACAAATCTGTCTCCCCAAAAAATCACACCTAATGTTGCATTATAAACTAAACAAACAAGTCAAATCATGCCTATAAAAAGGATATGGGGCAAATTAAATGTGTGCAGGCTTTGGTCAGCTCAGGAGAATATTTGCCTCCATTTTGTAAGATAATATTTTCCACCTCCTTCCTCTCATCTGAGACAAAGATATGGAATTCAAAAACACATAAAAGGCAGACCCATTCTTAGGACCAATGTTGATAAAAGAATAATCCAAGAATAATCCAACAAGCCACACACCTCATTAACAGGAAAATGGAGAACCATTCCTCATAGTAGCAGCTCAAGAATTGGATCATCAAACCATCAGGTGATATAGCATCAACAAATTATTCACAAATTTCAGACTCGCTCCATTCATAACTATGTGCATAATATCAATTTGTATGACTAATAGATATATTTATTTATGGAAAATAATTGACCTATTTGCTAGCTTCACAATTATTAAAGAGATTTTCATTTTTCATCTTAAAATAAATCTTGCAAGCCAAGTTCAGTGTAAGATGACTCAAATAAATGCTAAGTAAATAATCAGCTAGAGGATGGAGGTATAGATTATGGATAATGAAATTGAAGCAATAAATAAATAAATAAAATAAAATACCTGGAAGAGAGACAGCCAAAATTCAATGAATAAATTTGCTGCAAAACACTAAGCAAAGAATCCAGGAGATTACTTTAATAGAGAATTCAGGCGATTATAAGTGAAGTGGACACTAGGTTATAAATGAATAAAGGAAAGTGCAAATGTGAGCAAGAAACTGAAGTCACGCATATTCGCAACTAGAAAACTTTCACTGTTCTGGTAAACAGTTCTCTGTTCTGTAAATTTGAGCAGCAGCATAAGAAATGCTTTCTTTGATAATGTTACCTACAATCTTAATTTCCCAACAAGATATAAAAACGTCATTACCAAGCAAATACAAGACAAAAAAATTAAAGCCTAGCTGCTATAATCAATACAAAATAACAGTACAAGGAATTTTGTTCTAACAATATGTATGAATCTACTATTTTACTAGACAAATAACGAAATGGTCCTCAGTCTATTTGTCCAGTCAAACTAGAAGGGTAAATTCAATCGTTAGTCCTAGTTCATTAGTAGCAGACCTTCATGCACAGAAATGTAAACTAGTCACATACCTGCTAAAGGAACAGTATCAAGGCATTCCTAGTACGGAGTATTTATCTACTGATGGAGAGCTCTGCCAAATTCATGTCACTTAACATGTAAGATTGTTCAAGCGTTTATTTGAGTCCCTACCCAAAGAATCTAATTAGCTTCCATGAACAATCCTTTGTCTATAGAGAGTCCAGTATATATGAATAATATCATTCCAGAAGAAAGGGGAAACAAAAAACTGGGTTTATGTTAATATGCAACAGTTAATCCGTGCCCGGACTGTATTGATTAATTGATCGATTGCTTATCTGATTGGAGCTTTTTGGTGTAGAGGAAGCATATCCATCTGAGGTATGTAGTGAGAGCAGAGCTGTTAGTTAAGTTGAAGTTGGGGTTAATTGATCCGCAGCTACAAATGAGGTTCTGCCATAGGAGACTGAAGAAGAAGATGATTTTTTGAAATTATGAATTTATCCTTGTAGTGTGATCAGACAAATAGACTGAGGACAATTTCGTATAAAAAAAAATGATAGTTGGGATTAAATTGAGGAATTTTGTTAGTCGATGATCAAATTGGTGAAATCCTTATAGTCGAGGGACTATATTGATAATAATCTATATATATATATATATATTCTAGAATGACAGAAAACACAAAATTTATTATCTAAATAAACATTATATATTTACATTACTCATTAGAGGATTATAGATTTATAATCCTAAAACCCTAATTTCCTATAGCTGTATTGTGGTGCCTGTGTGCAGTGTTGCAGAGGAAAATAAATACAGAACAAATTACAAATAGAATAAAACTTATAAGTTACAACGGACAATGGGGCCCAAACAAATGAACTATCGTTGATTGTTGAAGAAAATGCGAGGATTAATCGAATTGGAAAAAAAATTTATTGAAGAAGAAGAATGGGTTAGCCGGTTAGTGTGTCTATTCTAATAGATAATTAGGTGTCCCCGTGTCGATTATATTTCTAAATTATTTAATTAAGCATTGATTTCCAGCTTCCCTGCGGTCCCACATTAATTAGGCTTCAATGAGTCCATCTATTCTTAATTTTTTATTTTCTAATATAATTATAACACTAATTATAACACTATTATATATATATATATATATATATATATATATGATCGGGTTTCAAAAAAAAAAATATATGATCGCGTTCAGGTGCGTACAGGCCGCCCAAGAGAGAACTGCGGATGAATCACAGCGCGTCACGTGTCCGGAATATAGTTGCACCTAACGTTATAACTAGGTGTATGTAATGTTTTTAGGTGCAGCTAGATGCACCCAGGTGCATAAATGTTAACAAGATAAATTACTTGCACTTGTATGTGAAAATAGGTGCACACGTGCAAGTAAAATGTATTACAAAAGTGCAAGTAAATTGTACAATGAGCATCAATACTAAGTGCCCCTAATGCTATAACTAGGTGCACCTAATGCTATAACTAGGTGCACCTAATGTTATAACTAGGTACACATAGGTTGCACCTAGGTGTATGAATGTTAACAAAGTAAATTACTTGTACAAGTGCAAGTAAAATGTATTGCAGATGCAAGTAAAATGTATTACAAGTGCAAGTGAATTGTACATTGAGCATCAATACTAAGTGCACCTAATGTTATAACTAGGTGCACCTAATGTTTTAACTAAATGCACCTAATGTTATAATTAGGTGCACCTAGGTTGCACTAGGTGCATGAATATTAACAAGGTAAATTACTTGCATTTGTAAGTGAAAATATTTGCGAAAATAGGTGCATGAATATTAACAAGGTAAATTACTTGCACTTGTAAGTGAAAATAGGTGCGAAAATAGGTGCACTTGTAAGTGAAACTAGGTGCACCAAAGTTCCAGTTATTTATGAAAATGCCACCGCGTCATTTTTTTAAAATTGCATCTGATTCGTTGATCTGGGCACGTGGACGGTTGTGGAGCGTTCTCATTTCCTACTTGGACGGTAGTTCGCACGAGAGTGCAACCCTATATATATATATATATATATATATGGATGTCCCGCGCCCTTGCTCAGAACCAGCACTGATACTATGCCCAATTGTACCATGGTTCAACATGCAAAAAACGAAGGCCGTAAAGATATTGCACATTATTATGCACCAATTAGTGAGGACAACATTAACATAAACTAGATTTCTAGAACTATCTTGCTCTTTTCCAAGAGCTGGAAGATCATTAAAAAGCATTTCTTGGAAGACTAGTTTAGCAATAGAAATCTTATACAGCTAGCAAACAAAAATAATATAGTTAATATTATATAGTATTTGAGCTACACTATCAAAAGGGACAATGAAATCCATTAAGAACTAAATTGTGAGTATACAAGTCTGTTACTGCCAAGTTCAGGATCAATTGTATAAACTGAGAGCATATAACAACACAAACCCAATATGTAAAACCACAAACTGATCTGGCTCAAAATAAATAACACTATTACGTGAACAAGAAATGAATTTTATTGTAGATCTAACAAAGTATTGAACATGAATATCCCTTAGGAGTTAGGACATCCACACATTTCCTTACTCTAGGGGAAAGAGATTCCAAAAAACAAGAATATATGACCCATTATCAACTCTTGAAGCTTATTCTACAACAGAAGTTGAAAAATTCCACAAACCCTCAAGCTTAACTCCACAACACCCGTTCATCCTTAATTCATAAATATGTTAAGGTTAGCAAAACTCATCACCTTGATGGCATTTATAAGATTTGGAAAAATTCCACAAACTCCACTCGTCGCTCCAGCTCACCACGCTGCTTCCATTGGTCGCTACTCGACATCGCTCGCTGTTGCTCCTGATGACGCTGCTGCTCATGACCCTACTTGCCGTCGTCGCTATTCTCGTCAGATGCTGCCGCTGCTCAAGCCACCAATGCTCAGCCGCCGTCACCACCTTCAACCGTTGTTTCTAATCGCCGTCGACTGTTTTTAGAAGAAGCTTAGAGAGAAATCATGATCAGATTGGGGAGGCGCAATATGATTGAGAAGTCGTCTAGGGTTTTTATTTTTTCGTAACAAATAGGCATCAGTTGTACTAACAACAAACGCGAGAAGTGCCTGCATTTTTTTAAATTACACTTTTTGTGTCAGTTGTTTCAATAAACAGATGCTAATGTTATTTACAAAATTACAAGAATGACACCCGCGTGTTTTAGTAGCACTTTTTCAAAATAACAGATGCTATAGCCTAATATTTTTTTATCAAACTTGTACTAGTAAAAAAACATTTATTTTTAAAGTAGTGAAAAAAACATTATTCTAACTCATAAAAGACATTATCTTAGTCAAAAAATTTCATTATTCTAACACATAAAGTATATGATACATTATTCTAACTCATAAAATATATTATCTTATATAAGAAATTTCATTATTCTAATACATATAAAGTACATTATTCTAACAAATAAAGTGCATTATTATGACTTATAAAATATATTGGCCCTGTTTGGTAAAATAGTTAGCTTATCAGCCGATTTTGGCTTATTAGACCACTATTAGTTGTTTGATATAGTTAAAAAATCAATATAAGTGTTTGGTTAATCAACTTTTTGTAACTCCAAAATGCTAAAATTCAAAAAGTTGCTCAAAACAACGTTTTTAATTAGCTTTTTGAGAAAAAAAAATTATACCAAACAACTATCAGGTAACATCTAATTTACCAAACACATTTTTACAAACAACTAATGTTATCAATTAGTTATACCCTCTGACCCAATCAGCTAACAGTCATTTACCAAACAGGACCATTATCTCACCCTAGAATATTCATTATTTTAACATGTGCACGAAGTAAAATATAAAATTATTTATATCAAAATAACGTCATTTTGGACCATGATTCACATAATAATTTGTCACACTTTATAGCACTGAATATTTGAATAATAGGAAAACGTTGACTCAGATATTTTGCAACACTTTCTATTGCAAGTTACCTTAAATTATTAAGTTTCAAAATATGGGCCGGGAATGAAGACCAATAACAGTGTTGTTTGTTCACATTATTCACCTTTCTTGGCGCAAATTTTATTGTGGACAGCGGTCAACAATGCGTAGTAGTCCATGCATCAAAACCATGTCGTTTTGATTAATGAAAAGAATGAAACAGCAAAAATGATACCCGTTCTTCGCCATTCCGTAAAAAGTAACTTTGTGTGTATAACATATTTAGTTTCATTTTATATACATTGCAGTTTCTTTTCATCAACACAACTATAGTTTCTTTTCGATATAAGTACAGTTTCATTCGACATTATACACTCAAATATATGAAGTTGTTATTCAGTTTCATTTTATATACACTGCAGTTTCCTTTCAATACAACTATAGTATCATTTCGATATAACTACAGCTTCATTGGACAATATACACTCAAATATGTGAAACTGTTATTTAGTTTCATTTTATATACACAACAGTTTCCTTTCAACACAACTACAATTTCATTTTGATATAGCTACAATTTCATTTGATAATATATCTCAGCCTGAAAGTGAGGGGTGTTATAGTTAGGTTTAGGATACATACCATGCGACGTCGTTTTAGCTATGTATATATATTTTATGAACACTGATAGCGTTCATTTGCGCAGTCGTTCACCCCTTCACCTTGACACCTTCTCTGACTTCTCTCTACTCTCGACTCCTCTCTGAGTCGTCTTCTCCAGTTGTCCTCTATTGTTTGTTGTTCTCACTTCTCCGTTAGTCCGATACGGTGAGACTAGGTGTATGGGTCCGTTAGTCCGATACGGTGAGACGATGCGACTGAGTCCGATAGTTTGATTGGCCAGTTGTCCGATGATCGTTGGTGGTGGAAGCCCTTATCGTGGATTCGTGGTGACTGGTGATTATTGGTGGAGGCCCTTGTTCTCCAGGGATTATTAGGGGAAACCAGGTGATCGCAAACCCTAATTTGTGATTTGTTATTTGTTCACTGTAATGACTACATTGTGATATATTTGTGATATATTATGATTAAGATTTGATATATTATGATTTATGAATGTGGAAGCAATTTTAATTGCAAACCCTAATTTGTTATGGGTGATTTATTCACTATAAAGACTGTATTGTGATATATTTGTGATATATTATGATTAAGATATGATATATTGTGATTTATTAATGTGAAAGAAATCTTAATCTCAATTTGTGGTAATGGGCTTTACGCCTCTGTGACTGGGCATTGTTTTCCTCTGTGGTGTGGCGTTGGTAATATGGTTTGGTAGCAATGGGCTTTACGCCTCTGTGATTGGGCATTGTTTGCCTCCATGGAATGATATTGGTAGTATGGTTTGGTAGTAATGGTTTGGTGATTGTGCTTTGGGTTTGGTTCTATGTTTATGGGTTATGGTCACTTTGAGGGAGTGATGTGAGATTGTGTTTGGTTGGTTTCGCTTGTGGTTATTCTGTTGAATTTATGACTCAGTTGGTATCTCGATATAGACTTGCTGTCTTATGCATTCGTTACTTGATATTGGATTCGTTTGGAAATGTCCTTGGTTTGTGATTCATTTAACTTGTTGTTGTTGAGTCGTCTGATTTGAATAAAGAACAGTTTCGTTGGTGCGTATATTCTATACGTGTCTGTAAACCTATTTACAACCTATGCTATACTATGTATTTCTCATGAGTGTGAGTGGTTTATTACTTAGCATTTCTTTGCTAATGTTTTCTTAACTATTTTACAGGTATGGAGTAGACTGAGTCGAGAGTGCGCTAGAGATAGATCTACCTCACCTTATGCTTAGTCTAGTGATCTGTTTAGATGTTTTTCAAGCATGTGTGCCTCAGACTATGTTTATGTATTGACTATTTTAGTTATGTTCACTTTGATGGATTAGTGTTGTGGATTCTTATTTCTTAGCCTGTGCATCTAGGTACAGTTTTGCCTAGATGTGGCATGACACCCTTTGAGTACTAGTATGCTTCCGTTTTATTCTGTTGTTAGTTCTTGGATTTGCTAGCTTTTATATTAAGTTTATGCCTATCTCAGCGTGAAAATTTAGGGGTGTCACAATAACGTTGGTTTCTACTCGAAACGGACGTTATATTTTTATATTATTATTTTAATAAATTAACATATTTTTTTGCATATGTTATTTTCATTTTTTTTTCGCGTAAGACGTATGATATCGGTTATTTAATTAACCGACGCCGTATGTTATTATTTCACTTTTAACGATGGTTTTTCAAAAAACCGACGTTATATGCCCGACGTTATATGTTTTTTCTGTAGTAGTGTTGACTTCTCAATTATATATATTATACTAGTGTTTATATTGTAAGTTTTTAACTATTCTTGTTATTTATATACATTTGTTTTTTTATTTATTGAAATTTCTTATTGAAATGTAAGGAATTCATATTTGTACCTTTAATTTATGTAAGACAAAATTATTCTTATACCGTTAAAGTTAATATATATTAAATGCAACTATAATTATATTAACCCTTTAATTAACAGCATATCTAAAACTCTTACTTTAACAATTGTTAATCATACCATAATTATTATTAAATGAAATTATCTATCAACTATACTTTTTTTTAAACAATCAACTATACTTTTTAATATTATATGAATTGTAACTATGAATTTTATGAATTTTTTTAAAAATTCTATATTACAATTTTTAAAAAATATTTCAGTGTAATTATGATTACTTATTGAAGAATAATGCAAGAGCAACAACATTAGTTGGACTTTTAAGTGTGTTTGTGTTAATTAAAACCCTTTATGCGCTTATAACTTGAATGCGGGAGCACAAATAACAATGAACCGCATGTAAATCAAATTAATCAACTAAACAATGTTCATGATTATGGATCTTTAATTAAAACAAGAATAAAGATAAAGACTTACTTGATTCCATTGAGATGTAATCTCTAACCTGAACAATCAAGAATGCTTACTTGATTCCATTGAGATGTAATCTCTAACCTGAACAATCAAGAATGCTTCACCTCTCTGATCTGTATACCTTAATCACCTCTTAGAAATAATTATTTCCTAACATTGATTTATAAAATAAAGGTTGTAATTCCATAGGACTCACGTGATGATTAGTGATGTATAAAGGCGGAATTACTGGGTGAAATTCCCTCCTCTCATCTGTTAAAATTTAAGTATATAAGGGTTAAAAGATGTATAATGGAAAAAGGATATGGGTTCTCCTAAAAATGAGGTTTCACATTCTAAAGGGATTTTATTCCTGAAAGGAGTTTCCCATTCCTCTTGAAAGAGGGTTTTCATCACATTATAAATACCAAGGAAAACTCTAGGGACAATATGGTTTCTGATCATAAGGTTTTTAGTCTTTGAGTTTCTAGTTCCGTATCATCAG
>NC_044930.1:13844125-13846609 GCF_003576645.1 Ipomoea triloba
TTTTTATGTTCCCATCATTCCTTGTTTGGGGAATCTGACCACTTCAGGATTGGTGCACTTCTTGACCGTTTGTGGTGGAGGTCTGACGTGTCATCCACTTCCGTCCATTTTGAAACCTCCCGCTCAGCACCTCTTCAATATTTTATCTCCATGATATTCTTCTTCTCCAAACTTAGAGTATTTTATCTGCACATGTTGACTAACATTCAGCCTCTTGGAGAAGTGCCGGTTTATCGAGACCATAAAGGATGTCTCGACCACTTGATGTTTCAATCCCATGTATCGAGAGGTCTATCTCTCGAATATTCTTTACGTCTCGAACTCGATAGGTATATCGAGAGGTCCTTACCTCTCGAACTTGGCTTGTGTCTCGAGACTTAGTTGATGTCTCGTAGACCCTTATTCCTCCAGAGTTGTCTCGTGCCTGCTTCTGATCTATCTGTTTGCTTACAACACGAAAACTTCTAAGTTGTTCAAACAAGTTTACCTTAAGCTTAAATATTTCCCGAGTTGAGCTCAAATTACCCGGTTGTATTTTCGCTCTTAGTTTACTTATCGAACTTACATTGTTTTGCCTATGTATCGAGACTTGGGGATTCTTACTTAACAGTTGGTATCATCAAAACCTATTACATGATGTTCCTAACAATTTCCCCCTTTTTGATGATGCCAACACTTATACTTACTTATATGGCTGATTTGAAAAAGAAAAAGCATTGATTTTATTTTCAGCGCATATGGTAAGTTTGACAACTGATCTACTAAAGCAAGAATAACAAAACTCACGCAACACCCCAACAAAAGATATATATATTATCATAACAGGAGTGTTTTACAGGGCTTTAGCAGAAAAGAGAGAAGATAAAGAACAACATCAAATTCGAATGCATGTAGACATCGAGAGCTTACTGCTTATTCGCTTTCCTCTTCTCGTTTATGGCTGCTCGTGTCTTGTGGAGGTCTTCAAAGTTCACCTGCTCTAGATATTCGTTTGATATATCCAGGTGAAGGTAATTGACAAAGGCTTCACCTATGAAGTTGCCTTCAATCACCCCATCTCTCCACCATTCGATGCATTCCGGAAGAGTGAGACCGCTATGAAGAGCTAAGTCAGTTTTGGTAAGAAGACTTACTATGATTCCATGAAGATATTCGTTTGAGTCTTCATTGGTCCCTGCCTTGTAGCTCTGTAGGAGTAGCTTGTCTTTCTTCTCTTTGGCTGTTTGTTGTTCTTGTTTCTTTCTTCTGATTTCCTTGTCTTCTTCTCTTCTTTCTCCTATTTCCAGTGAACGCTGGATCCTTAACATATCTGCTCTTTCAGCTTCCTCCATTTGTTTTCTTGTTGACTTTGGAACTTTTGGAGGAGGAGGAGGTCCAGCTGGTTCACTTGCCGCCCTCTTCTTGCTGGTTGAAGTCCCTCCCTGAGTCTTCTTTTCCCCCTTGTTGGCATCATAGCGGAGGGAAAGTAAGGAGGACAAACCGTCGAAGAGTGCATGGATTTGGGCAGGCATTTGGTGCGACAGGTCAGTGAGTATGGTTTGCATCACATCCTATCGAAGTTCACTTGAGCGTTGGTGGGCTTGAAGTTCTGCTCGTAACTCGGCAAATTCAGTTCTCATCCTTTCAGTCTCTGCTCGAGCTACCGCAGCCTCATCCGCAGCCCTTTGTGCTGCATTGTCAGCCCACACTGCTTGTTCGAGAAGTTCTTTGTGATTGGCTTGGGAGTCACCGGAGCCAGTCACAGGTATTGCAGCGTTTCGAACAACAGCAAGTACATGCTCAAGTTGAGCCATCCTCTGAGATTGATCAGCCATGAATTGACGCACCTCGCCAATGAAAGCTCGTTCGGCCTGTTGATCAAAGTCAGAAGAAGAAGGAGAAGAAGATTGAGTGGTACCTCTAGTCGGAGGGGACTTGGGTGCTTCCAGATTTCCACCCATGACTTGCATTCGTGATTCCACCTCTCGACTGATTTCCTGAGGTTCAGCAGGGACACTGGGATCAGAGCTCGAAGGTAGCTCCATATCAGGTGCTTCCCGATTTCCACCTGAGGGATGGATCACTTCTTGCTCTTCACCTCTCGAACCTGGAGCCTCAGCTTCAGCTGCTGGTAAGGTAGGATTGGCCAAGGTGGGAGTCTCTGCATCAGATGCTTCCCGGTTTCCATCTGATTGAGGTTCCCCCTCAACACTACCTCTCGAACCAGTGCTGGGAACGTGATCATCTACTGGAGGAGTTGATTCATCGGCAGGTGCTTCCCGGTTTCCACCTTCTTGAACCTCAACTCTCGAACCAGCAGGGTTCTCCTCATTCTGCTCTTGTTGCTCACTTGTTTGCACTTCAGTATGCTCTGGTGAATCTGGAATATCTATTATCTCAGGAGCAACTGGTGCACTCCACCTTTCCCTATTAACCATATCGATGGGAAAGCCTGGGAGTTGGAGCAACAAAATTTCACCCTCTCGAACTGTCTGAGCTTCATCT
>NC_044930.1:13846648-13848698 GCF_003576645.1 Ipomoea triloba
CTTTATGCGCTTATAACTTGAATGCGGAAGCACAAATAACAATGAACCGCATGTAAATCAAATTAATCAACTAAACAATGTTCATGATTATGGATCTTTAATTAAAACAAGAATAAAGATAAAGACTTACTTGATTCCATTGAGATGTAATCTCTAACCTGAACAATCAAGAATGCTTACTTGATTCCATTGAGATGTAATCTCTAACCTGAACAATCAAGAATGCTTCACCTCTCTGATCTGTATACCTTAATCACCTCCTGATGATACGGAGACTAGAAAACTCAAAGACTAAAAACCTTATGATCAGAAAACCATATTGTCCCTAGAGTTTTCCTTGGTATTTATAAATGTGATGAGAAACCCTCTTTCAAGAGGAATGGGAAACCTCCTTTCAGGAATAGAAATCCCTTTAAGAATGTGAAACCTCATTTTAGGAGAACCCATATCCTTTTTCCATTATACATCTTTTAACCCTTATATACTTAAATTTTAACAGAATGAGAGGGAGGGAATTTCACCCAGTAATTCCGCCTTTATACATCACTAATCATCAACGTGAGTCCTTATGGAATTACAACCTTTATTTTATAAATCAATGTTAGGAAATAATTATTTCTAACAGTCTCCCACTTGATTCATATAAGCATGAAACCTTTATTATATGAATCAACGTTAGGAATAAATTATTTCTAACATTCTCCCACTTGATTCATATAAGCATGACTTTACATTTTCAATCCTTAATTTGAGCTCACTTAATATGAAAATGTAAAAGTCAGAACCTCATCGAACTTTACTAACCGAATCATGGCGGTTACAGGCTTGACATAGCAACAAAACACTATAACCACAAAAAGGTGTTTTGATGATACAAAGAAAATATTCGTTTCCAATCTTAAGGTTAAAACCCAATATGTCCAACCTAGATGCTGAAGCAAGATTTCTAGAACATTCTGGAACATATAGACAATTCTCAAGATCAAAGCAAAAGCATGTATCCAGCTTAATGCTATAAGTTCCAATACCTTTAATTCTAGCTTTCATCTTGTTCACATGAAAAGAAACTTTTCATTTTCCCTTTGAGGTTGAAACATCAGAAAACCTTGCATAATGTTAGAAACATGTGTTGTAGCACCAGTGTCTAACCACCAAGTATTAGAAGGAACCTCAATAAAATTGAATTCAAAGCATACTGAAACTGAATGTATACTTCTCTTTCCATCCAAGCTATCCTCTTCAGGCATTCAGCCTTCTTGTGCCCAGGTTTGTTACAGAAATAACATTTATGCACTTTCTGAACGCACCTTGCACCTTCATAGGATGCTTGCCCTTCTTTTACTTTTAGACATGCTACCATTATCACCGACACCATAACTGCCACCATTATAGCGTGATACAATAGTGTTCACTGCAACCTTTTATCTCACATATCAATTGTTGGTCCCAAGGGGATGGGGTACAAGTCTAGAGGGGGGGGGGGGGAATAGACTTGTATAAGATTTTGCAAATCTTTTTCAACCTCTCGTGTGTATTGAACTTAGGATGTTTAGGTTCGATACCTCACGAGGTGAAGACAAAGTTTTATGCGCAGCGGAAATATTATCCCCTTTTTGGTTAGCACGAGGTTGGGTTAGTTCGAGAGGTGTGATTATATGCAGTGCAATCGAGAAGTTAGCGAGAGATAAAAACAGAAAGTAAATGCAAGAGAGATTTTTAAGTGGTTCGGCCAACCCGCCTACTTCCACTCTTCTTCCAGAAACTCCCTGGAAGGATTGCACTAAAAACTTCCCTTTCTAGTACAATAACGAGCGCTTGAGCTTTGATCACCAAGCCCGCCTCAAGCCTCAGGTTTTTCGCCCCGCTTCCAGTTACTCCACCTCTCGAGCACTTGACCTTTGATCACCAAGCCCGCGTCAAGCCTCAGGTTTCTTTCGCTCGGACAGCAGCCAGGTTACTCCACCTCTCCTCAGGTTTTTCTCCCCGCTTCCAGTTACTCCACCTCTCGAGCACTTGACCTTTGATCACCAAGCCCGCGTCAAGCCTCAGG
>NC_044930.1:13849089-13914688 GCF_003576645.1 Ipomoea triloba
TCCGTCTTGATCTGGTTAAGGATCTTCCCCCTGAGTGATTGATCCCTAACCCTCCTTATTCCTCCATCTTGATCTGGTTAGGGATCTTCCCTTTGATCCCTAACCCTCCTTATTCCTCCTTTCAGAGATATCAGTTTGTTATCTTTCGAAGTGACCTCTCGAACTACCCTTCTTCGAGACATAATGTATGTAGACAAACTGATCGGGTGACCTCTCGAACTACCTTTCGAACACAGATTGCGAGAGAAACAAGTTTGATTCATTTAAAAGATATCACTTGGAACATATCCTTAAGTTCATTTAGTGATTTCCAGATACATTACATATGAATCAATATCCTATTAAATTCCCTAGAAACTTTTGTTTGGCCTTGGTCAGCCTAATAGGAATCTATCGTTAAGGCGGGAACTAGCCATCTAAAGTCCTATTTGTCTAATAACAGAACTGGGGGTGGCTATTCCCTTTTCTTGTTCTTCTCTCCGGAGCTGCTTACTATAGTTGGGAGTGACCATCTTTATCGCTAATCCTCTTAGTGTCTTTGGATTAGTTATGATCACCCCTTTGACTGCTGCTGACCTCAGAAATTCCCATCTGGTCTTCCTCTCTTTTTCCCTTGGTTCTCCATTTGGTTGAGGAAGACCCTTTTCCAGAATGTGCAGCAGTAGGAGTCCCTCTTGTGCAAGACTCTCTTCCTGATTCCAGTATCCTATCGTTGTGGATTTCCTCGTATTTGGGGATCCATTCACCTTGGATGGGAATAGGATACTTGCTTGGATTATCAGGAAGCTCCGTAATCTGTTCACCCTTCGTTGATTCTGGATAGTTTTCTCCTTGAAAATCTTTGGACTTGACTGCCGGTTTCTTTCCTCTATAAAAGAATGGAACATCATCTTTTCCTTTCTTTTTCTCCATGGGAAGTTGATGGTATGAACTTCTGAAAGAAACCCTCTTATTTATAGCCCAATAGGGTTACCACTGTTGAGTCACGGGATGCAATATGAATGACCATTCAATGCTTGTGTAACTCCAAAGCTGCCATAAAGTTGATGAAACCGCCCCTCACATGCGAAACAGTTCATGGCACTAAATGCAAGAAGATAAGATTTGACCATTCAACCCAACTCTATCATTCCCAATTCTAACCTTAGTTGAGAGAATCTATTTTCACATAACGCTTTTGTGAAAATATCTGCTAGTTGCTCCTCCGTTGCAACATATTCCAAAGTGATGTCCTTTTTCTCAACGTGGTCTCGGATGAAGTGATACTTAATATCAATATGCTTTGTTCTGGAGTGTAACACTGGGTTGTGGGTGATGGCAATAGCACTTGTATTGTCACACATAATTTTAACCTCCTTACACTCAACACCATAATCCATTAGCTGTTGCTTCATCCATAAGATCTGAGCACAACAACTTCCAGCTGCTACATATTCTGCCTCAGCAGTGCTTGTAGCTATCGAATGTTGTTTCTTGCTAAACCATGAGACAAGTCTTCCACCTAGAAACTGACATGTCCCTGATGTGCTCTTTCGATCTATCTTACAACCGGCAAAGTCCGCATCTGAATAACCCATAAGTTCGAAAGATCCACCTTTCGAATATCAGAGCCCAACACTCTGCGTACCCTTTAGATATCTAAGAATCTTTTTGGATGCATTTAGGTGACTTTCCTTAGGACTTGCCTGAAATCTAGCACATACACCTACTGCAAAGGATATGTCTGGTCTACTTGCAGTTAAATAAAGAAGAGATCCGATGATACCTCGATAAGTGGTTTGATCGACCTCTCGACCTTCGCTGTCGACATCGATACGTAGAGAGGTTCCCATAGGTACTTTGACTGAGGATTTCCCTTCTATGTTGTATTTCCTGAGCAGATCCTTGGTGTATTTCTCCTGGTTGATGAAGATACCTTCCTTAAGCTGTCTCACTTGTAGTCCAAGGAAGTAGTTGAGCTCTCCCATCATGCTCATCTCGAACTTTCCTTTCATCAAACTGGAGAACTTCTCGCACAAGTCTGGATTGGTGCTACCAAAAATGATATCGTCCACATAGATTTGCACCAATAAGATGTGATCCCCATCCTTAATCCTAAACAATGTTTTGTTCACTAGGCCTTTGGTGAACCCACACTGAAGTAGAAAAGAGGATAAGGTATCGTACCAAGCTCTTGGAGCTTGTTTTAAGCCGTAGAGTGCCTTCTTCAACTTGTATACTTTGTCAGCTCCTACGTCCTTCAAGAAACCCGGAGGTTGTTCAACGTACACCTCTTCTTCGAGAAGTCCGTTCAGAAAAGCGCTCTTGACATCCATTTGATATACCTTAAAGTCTTTGAAGGCGGCATATGCGAGAAAGATGCGTATGGCTTCGAGACGTGCCACTGGAGCGAAGGTTTCATCAAAATCTATTCCTTCCTCCTGACAGTAGCCTTTGGCAACAAGTCTGGCCTTGTTCCTAACAATAACTCCATCCTCATTCATCTTGTTTCTGAAAACCCACTTTGTACCAATGACATTCTGATGATGAGGTCTCGGAACTAGTTCCCAAACGTCGTTCCTCTCGAACTGATGAAGTTCCTCTTGCATTGCTTGCACCCAATCTGCGTCGCTTAGAGCCTCATCGATCACCTTAAGCTCTATTTGAGATAGAAAACAAGCAAACATGCTTTCTCTGTAAGCTGATCTGGTTCGAACTCTGTCACGTACATCTCCGATCACTTGATCAGCAGGGTGACTTCTCAGCCATCTTAGGTCGGGTTGCGGCTCCTCAGTTGATACTTCCATTGAAGGTTGAGATATGGGTTGAACATCTATGATCTGGTTTTGATCAACTGAGTCAGGCGCTTTCTTCTTGGTAGACTCTTCATCATCTGATTCTGACTGGAGTTCTGCTACGTCTCGAACTATCGACTGCTTGTCTTCGAGAGGTAAGTTTGATCTCTCGATAGACTCTGGCTGATCTTCCTCAGCAGCTTCCGTTGTCTTTGATGGTTGATCTGTTGATGCCCTTTCATCAAAGGTAACATGTATGGACTCTTCAACCACCAAACTCCGCTTGTTGAAGACTCTGAGTGCTTTGCTTGTCGATGAGTATCCCAGAAATACTCCATCATCTGCCTTTTCTTCAAAAGTTCTTCGTTGAGTCTTCCCATTGTTGTGAATATAGCATTTGCACCCGAATGAGTGGAAGTGGCTTACATTCGGTTTTCTTCCATTCCACAACTCATATGGAGTCTTTCCAACTCCTTTTACTATCAAGGACCGATTTTGGGTGTAGCACGCTGTGTTGATTGCTTCTGCCCAAAATCCTTGTGATATGTTGGCTTGCGAGAGCATGGTCCTTGCGGCTTCTTTGAGAGTTCTGTTCCTTCTTTCAGCAACCCCGTTTTGTTGAGGTGTTCGAGCAGCTGATAGTTGATGATGAATTCCGTTCTCGTTGCAGTAGCTCTCGATTACTTGATTAACGAACTCTCCACCTTGATCTGACCGGATCTTTAGTATCGAGACTTCCTTTTCAACTTGAACTTGTTTCAAGAGATTTGGTAGGGCAATTTTTGTCTCGCTTTTCTTGGTTAAGAACACGGTCCAAGTGAATCTTGTGTAGTCATCCACTACCACAAGAGTGTACTTCTTTCCCTTTATGCTGGGTGGATCCACTGGGCCAAATAAGTCCATGTGAAGAAGACTTAATGGTCTAGTGGATGATGTCTCGGCTTTGCTCTTGAAAGAGGATTTGATCTGTTTGCAACGTTGACATGCCTCACAAATTTTATCCTTTCGAAACGTCACTTTGGGCAGTCCTTCCACTAAGTTCCTCTTAGTAAGCTTGTTGATAGTCTTGAAGTTCAGATGACTAAGCTTACTATGCCAATCCCAGCATAAATCTTCCTTGCTCCTTGCTAGCATACATAGGGATGGTTTTGCAGACCTCCAATCCACTATGTACATGTTTCCTTTCCTTGCTGCTTCCAAGACGACTTCGAGAGATTCCTCGTTCATAATCTGACATTTGCTTTTGGTGAAGACAACTTTGTGGCCCTTGTCACAGAACTGGCTTGTACTAAGGAGATTGAACTTGAGCCCCTCAACGTAGGACACTCCTTTAATAACCAGCTCATTCTTTTGGATTTCACCAACAGCTCTTGTGCGCCCCTTCTTCTCGTTGTCGCCAAATGTCACCAAGGGACCTTCGATAGGTTGGATGTTCTCAAGCAGTGTTAGATTTCCAGTCATATGTCTCGAACATCCACTGTCAATGAACCACACGTCCCTGGTGTCCTGCAAGGAAATCAAGCAAGTTTAGGTACCCAAACTTTGGGTCCTGGTGGGTTAGTGAGTTTAGGCATCCATTTATACCTTGTGCCCATTATTCCAGGCCTAGGCGCAATGTAGCCATTGTACGTTTGATAATTATAAGGAATGCTAGCAAAGGTTTTAGGCCTCTTTGGTGCATAAATCAACTTAGGTAGAGACTTTTCGACCGGCTTATGCACCATGCCTTTCATACGCTGTTTGGTCATGTGAAATTGCTGAAAGTGAGGTTTCTTCCAGAACTTGTGATTTGATGACCAATTCTCACTAGATGGATAGAGTCTTCCTTTCTCCATCCGTGAGTTCCTAACTATGTGGATCTCAGACCTTCCATATTTGCCTTGAGGTGCATTATATGGAGTGTAGCTCTTTTTGTACTTGGAATGGCCTTGCGAGAGATAGCAAGGTGATCTCTCGATATTGTTTACCCGGCCATTCTTCGTAGCTTTCCTATACTTTCCATTGCTGGTGTATAGGGACGGTTTATGAATAGCTACTCTGGTCTTTTCTGTTGGTCCTTTATGACCTTTATTTGGTTTGGGTTGAGATCCTCCATTTCTTGAAGTTCCCAAACAATTGGTCTGTTTATCTCTCGAGAGATGGTCTTGATGGAGCCCTAGACCGGTTCTATCACTTGTAGGTCTGTGATCAACCACCATTTTCTCCATAGCTTTGGAGGAATTAGTGTATGATGCTATGACCTTTCGAAGATTAAGCTCTCTCGTCTCTCGAGCTTTGCACTCTTCAGATAGTAGGATTACTTTGGCTTCTAACTCACTTACTTTGAGAGTCAGCTCCAAATTCTCTTTCGAGACGTTCTTAAGCATATCTCTTTCAGCAGTTATCTTGCTGTTTTCATCCATCACTCTAGCATGAGTGCTATTGGCGATGTTAAGGTTCCTTCTGAGCGATTCCAACATCTCGAAGGGGTCCTCATCGCTTTTAAATGAAGAACAACGAGAGGTAGAAGTAGAGCAGCGAGATGTAGGAGTAGAGGTTACCTCGTTGTCAATGGCCATTAGGCATTGATTCTCCTCTTCCTCGGTGTATAAGCAGATGAGCCCCCTCTCATCCTCTGAGCTGCTGCTGCTTTCGCTGGAGCTCGACGTCTCGGACTCCTCGATTGTCCTCTCGAATTCTTCAGCAACAAGCGCCTTCCTGCGCTGATACGTCTTTGATGATCCTTTGAAGCCACCTTGTGTTGACTTCTTCCTGGATTCCTCTATTCTCTTGGAATCCTTGCCTTCTTGGCCCTGATGCTTGCTTACTAGTGGGTAAGGGCATTCGGCCTTGAAATGTCCCGGTCTTCTACAGTTGTAGCATAGACCCTGATTTTCCTCCTCCGTCCTTCTGGATGGATATCTCTCATTTTTCCTTCTTGAGGAGGAAGGTGAACTTTTGTTGCTCTCCTGGTTCATCTTCATGTATTTCCTGAACTTTCTCACAAAGAGAGCAAACTGTTCGTCAGACATAACATTCATAGGATTAGAGTCTGACCTTGAAGATGTGGATGGTTGCTCAGCAACAAGTGCTACGTTTCGTCGATCCACAATGTCCTCATCTCTTGGGAACATCTCGAACTCGAAGGCTTTGAGATCCCGGAAGAGTTTGTCTGTTGTGGTTTCCTTCAGATCTCGGTGATCTCTCATCGTGATCACCTTTACTTCCCACTCCTTAGTGAGGCCACGTAAGACCTTCAGGTTCAGCTCCTTTTGTGGGATCTCCTTTTCAAGGTCACTGATCTCGGTTGTGAGCTTCATGAACCGAGACTCCATGCTGTCGATGCTCTCTCCTGGCTTCATCTTGAAGTCTTCGAACTTCTTCATGGCCACGGTGAGCTTGTTTTCCTTTTCCTGTTCGTCACCTTCACCAATTAACATCAAAGTATCCCATACCTCTTTTGCCGTTTTGCACTTCCTCACTTTTGGGAAGATGGTTTCGTCTATAGCTCTGAAGAGAATATCCTTGGCAATATTGTCCAGGTTGTTTCTCTTCCTATCATCACTGGTCCATTCTTCCCTAGGTTTTGGGATGTACTTTGGTGTTTCTTGGGTTTGAACTGCAGCAGTATTAACCATTAGGATCTTGACTGGTCCAGAAGTTATAACCTCGGCCATCTCATCATGGAGGGCTGATAAGTACGCAAGCATGCGTGTTTTCCAGTCGTCAAACCTGCTAAGATCAAAGAGAAGATGTCTCGACAACATGCTATCCATATTAGAAGAATTATCTCGTGCTTTGAAAACTTTTAAAGGATTTTTCAAAGAAGGATCTCTAGGCAATATAAACAAAGGTTTATATCGATCAGAGAACTTGCTCTGATACCAATTGTTGGTCCCAAGGGGATGGGGTACAAGTCTAGAGGGGGGGGGTGAATAGACTTGTATAAGATTTTGCAAATCTTTTTCAACCTCTCGTGTGTATTGAACTTAGGATGTTTAGGTTCGATACCTCACGAGGTGAAGACAAAGTTTTATGCGCAGCGGAAATATTATCCCCTTTTTGGTTAGCACGAGGTTGGGTTAGTTCGAGAGGTGTGATTATATGCAGTGCAATCGAGAAGTTAGCGAGAGATAAAAACAGAAAGTAAATACAAGAGAGATTTTTAAGTGGTTCGGCCAACCCGCCTACTTCCACTCTTCTTCCAGAAACTCCCTGGAAGGATTGCACTAAAAACTTCCCTTTCTAGTACAATAACGAGCGCTTGAGCTTTGATCACCAAGCCCGCCTCAAGCCTCAGGTTTTTCGCCCCGCTTCCAGTTACTCCACCTCTCGAGCACTTGACCTTTGATCACCAAGCCCGCGTCAAGCCTCAGGTTTCTTTCGCTCGGACAGCAGCCAGGATACTCCACCTCCCTTGCTTAATCCAAAGCAAGACGTTGTTGATAGTCACAGTTGAATGTAACAATCTCCAATCTGACCACAAGCTATCGTTGAATCAACTTTGATGTAGAGCAGCTTTGGTCACCTTCTGGATGTATGACAGTTTAGCTTTGTAACTCTCTTCGAACACTAAGATGTGTTCTCTCGCTGTATTGAATATCAGGATGATATTCCAAGTTAAGCACTTTGCACTGGAACGTTTTTATCAGACACCTCTTGTTAACCTCTTGACCTCTTTCACAACCCCTTAGTCTTCTGTGTCTTTACGTCCTTATATATGAGAGTAGAAGAATAGTTCCGTTGGAGGGAAAACTATTCCGTTTGAAATTGGTCTCCCACGCCGAACATGGGTCTTTGCACAATTTCAGCATTTTTCATGGAGTAGTGGTCTTGTAACTTGAGCCTTTTGTTTTGTAGTGAATATTCCATATTCCACTTTCTTGAGTTCATGCTTCACTTGCTTCTTTTGGATAAAGTTACTCTTTTTGTGTTCCCATCATTCCTTGTTTGGGGAATCTGACCACTTCAGGATTGGTGCACTTCTTGACCGTTTGTGGTGGAGGTCTGACGTGTCATCCACTTCCGTCCATTTTGAAACCTCCCGCTCAGCACCTCTTCAATATTTTATTTCCATGATATTCTTCTTCTCCAAACTTAGAGTATTTTATCTGCACATGTTGACTAACATTCAGCCTCTTGGAGAAGTGCCGGTTTATCGAGACCATAAAGGATGTCTCGACCACTTGATGTTTCAATCCCATGTATCGAGAGGTCTATCTCTCGAATATTCTTTACGTCTCGAACTCGATAGGTATATCGAGAGGTCCTTACCTCTCGAACTTGGCTTGTGTCTCGAGACTTAGTTGATGTCTCGTAGACCCTTATTCCTCCAGAGTTGTCTCGTGCCTGCTTCTGATCTATCTGTTTGCTTACAACACGAAAACTTCTAAGTTGTTCAAACAAGTTTACCTTAAGCTTAAATATTTCCCGAGTTGAGCTCAAATTACCCGGTTGTATTTTCGCTCTTAGTTTACTTATCGAACTTACATTGTTTTGCCTATGTATCGAGACTTGGGGATTCTTACTTAACAGTTGGTATCATCAAAACCTATTACATGATGTTCCTAACATCAATTGCCTTGAGTTAACAAATCTTTATTCAGACTATGATATATAAACCTTAAGTTTGTATTTAAATCCGCCTTTGGGTCAAATTTAAATACAATGTCAATTTACCGACATGCATCATTCACACATACTTGAATGAGATTATTCATCAAGTTCAAATTGAATATATAGGCCATCTTTGGACATGCGCTACATATTAACAAAATAGGAATCATAATCTCCTAAAATTGTCATTAATCACATGTCTGATCCACCTTTGGGTGACCGTTAGAACCATGTGTTAATGATCACAAATGTTTATCAATCCTTAGTGTCATTCAATGATGCAAAATATCATGTGTATAATAAACATTTGTAAACATAAATAATTATTTAGCTATTACCTTGAGTGGGTCACTTTGGTGACTAACGCACTCGCCTTATGCTAATAACTCATTTATGTGAATAAAACTTAATTTATGTTGTAAACATAAACATAAATGATTATTTAGCTATTTACCATGAGTGGGCCGCTTTGGCGACTAACACACTCGCCTTATGCTAATAAATCATTCATGCGAATAAACCTTAATTTATATGTCGTTTTATTATAACATATAAATTAAGAGTGGATCAAATCTTCATCCATAATTGATCCTTTATTTTTTATATATGAGCCCAGAATTTAAAGCTAATCCAAATGCTTTAAACAAACCAAAAGAGCCCAAATTTATATATAATCCCTTAATTTTTTTAAAGCCCAAATTAAATGAGCCTAGAATTTAAAGCAAGTCCATAATACTTTAAATAACATAAATAGGCTCAAATTAATTGGTCCAACAAAATAATCAATCATTTTGTCTTTTCCTCTTCATACCTCCCACAGAGCCGGCCAAAAACTGGAGAAGCTCCACCATATGCCCTCCGTCGTGGGAACCCAGCTACGCCACCATAGCCGTTCGTGATTGATTCCATTGCAGTAGTTGATTCCAGCATTCATACAAATAATCCAGTAATAGGAATACACATACGTAATATTCGATTCCAGAAACCAACCAAATCAACTTATATATAATCAAACAGTACATGTATATATTTATTGGTTTCAATTGATTTTGATTCCACGAACATATTTATGTGAACAAGCCTTAATTTATATGTCGTTCTCTTATAACATATAATACATTATTAAACAAACCTTAATTTATATGTCATTCTCTTATAACATATAATACATGATTAATAGTGACAAACCATATACTTTATAAATCATGTAATAACAAGTTATATATATAACTTGAATGCAAAGTAAGATGTACATGGCAGTAGGTACATAGCTTAATTCCAAGGTTCATATAAACACTTCACTTACGAACATATATTACAGTATGTATGTACACGGCGTATGACATGTGTTTGCTAATTGAATTTGATTCCACTATATATGCAAATCAATTTTTGATTTATATGAACAGTGCGTACATAGGCATTTAGCTTTGATTCCAATGTTCACATAAATAATTCTGAACAAATTGATCTTGAATGAATACAAGAATATATGTAACTAACATAGCAAATTAGCAATTCACTGTGCGTAAATATATGCAATCACAGGTACAGTACGTACATGCATATTTGATTGTGGAATCGAATCCATACATATAATAAGTCAATCATCAACGAAAACAGAGCATTCGATTGTAATCAACAAACCCACAATCAATTAAGCCTTATAATTAAAAATCCCCATATACCATGAACCCTAATTTTAGTGATTAATCAATTTACAACCTGGCTCTGATACCAAATGTTAATTAAAACCCTTTATGCGCTTATAACTTGAATGCGGAAGCACAAATAACAATGAACCGCATGTAAATCAAATTAATCAACTAAACAATATTCATGATTATGGATCTTTAATTAAAACAAGAATAAAGATAAAGACTTACTTGATTCCATTGAGATGTAATCTCCAACCTGAACAATCAAGAATGCTTACTTGATTCCATTGAGATGTAATCTCTAACCTGAACAATCAAGAATGCTTCACCTCTCTGATCTGATACGGAGACTAGAAAACTCAGAGACTAAAAACCTTATGATCAGAAAACCATATTGTCCCTAGAGTTTTCCTGGGTATTTATAGATGTGATGAGAAACCCTCTTTCAAGAGGAATGGGAAACCTCCTTTCAGGAATAGAAATCCCTTTAGGAATGTGAAACCTCATTTTAGGAGAACCCATATCCTTTTTCCATTATACATCTTTTAACCCTTATATACTTAAATTTTAACAGAATGAGAGGGAGGGAATTTCACCCAGTAATTCCGCCTTTATACATCACTAATCATCAACGTGAGTCCTTATGGAATTACAACCTTTATTTTATAAATCAATGTTAGGAAATAATTATTTCTAACACCGAGATGACAAGGAAAGAGAAAATTGAAGAGAGAGAGAAAAAGAAACTTTTCAAGCCCCCCGTTGGCACGTGCAGTGCGCTATGCTGTGGACCGCGCATCAAAACGACGTCGTTTCGATTAATGAAAACAGACAGATGAAACGACCTCCATTCCGCGCAACTGCAGTATCAATTCAACACAACTGTAGTTCCAGACGGATGAAACAACCTCTGTTCCGCGCAACTACAGTTACCTTTCAACACAACTGTAGTATCAGTTCAACACAACTGCAGTATCAGTTCATCACAACTGCAGTATCAGTTCAACACAACTGTAGTATCATTTGAAATGAATTGTAGTATTAGTTACGGAGATTTACGGAAGCCGTTTCTCTCACTTATTGAAACGACGTCGTTTTTTATTGAAACGACGTCGTTTTGTGAACATGATCCACTGTATAACAAATGGTGCTAAGCACGCCCAAATTCCGCATTTCTTTCTCCCATTTTTACAACCCAACTTTTTTCTTCCGAAAAAAATCTTTCCAATATTCACAAATAGAGTTGCCCTAAAATCAATAACCATCCATATGCACAATAATTAAAGAACAGAGAAGAAGAAACAGCACAGCCATACTAAGTATTGGTCATCAACTTTTTGAAGCAGCGGTCCACATTACTTATTCTCTGCTTTAATTTGCCTATGATTTTTACAGCACACTTGGTAATTTCATTTCATTCAATCACCACCACCGGCTTTCACTCATCCGGTCTAGATTCCCTCACCTTTCCCTCCCACTATATATACAAAACCCCACTCCTCTCAACCAAACCAGCCACACAATTCAAAATTAAAACCACTGCACCCCTCCAAAATTCTACACATTATTTTCTCCCAAGAAAATAACATATACATAGACGATATTCAAGAATGGGCAAGAAGTCTGGGTTTTCTTTCTTTGGACTGTTCAAATTCAAGCCCGGCAAGAAGGTGTGGAATGGAGAAGATCATCCGAGGGACGACGTGTTTGTGAGCAAGGCCTACAAAGTTTGGCCTAGCGATGAAGATCGCGGTACTAGATGGGTGGCGGAGCCTGGGATTGATAGCAAAGCAACCCTTTTCATCAATGGCAGGACCAAGTTCTGGAGCAACCAGGATGGCTCAAACTAATAATACTATGGATATACATATGTTCATTCAGCTTCAGCCTGTAGCTCATACTTTTATTTAATCTGTTTAGCTTATTTACTACATCTGATCGATCTGTAATTAGTTTGTTATCTAAGGTCGTGTTCAAAACAAACTGGATAAGTAAAGATTTGTTACTTATTTATATCGTTTCTTTTCGTTGGATTTGATGCTATATTCCTTTTGCACCATTCAAAGTTATTTTATTATTAGACCAATCTGCAATTGTATTAGAGTGAAGATTGAAGGCTAACATTCCGTGTATGTATGAGAAGAGAGAAGTGAATCAATTGCGGCTAGTGCGATTGGTTTATATTATTGTGAGGACCTGCTCATCACCTGGAGACTGCATGCATAATTGATTGGCCACTGTTTAAAAATTTGCCTAAAAATTGGTTATATGTTGTTGTTTTGGGTGGAGTCCGTGGCTTATATTAGATTCGGATATCTTTCTACTAATGACTAATTGAAAATTTGATTTTTTTTTTTTATAAATATATGAGTTAATTCCAGCAGTGGTCTTCCGACTATGTTGATTTTTCAAAATTAGTCCCCGACTTTTAATTTGGACAATTTAAGTCCCTTGATGCTGAACTCATTAGAAATTAAGTTACGTACGTAACTTCTAAAAGCAAAACAAAAATAAATTTAGTTGGGCTGTTGGACATTTAAAGCAACTAAAATAAGCTAACTAATTATAAACAAATAATAAAAATGAAAGCAATTAGTCCAAATCAACTAAACCGAATTCTTTATTAATTTGTTCATTAAAGTTAATTATTCAACTAATTATTAGATTATGATAAAATATAAAATAAAGTTTAAAATAAATATAATGTAAAATAAATAAAACTAATTTATTATAAGAATCAAATATAAATAAGTATAAAAATAATGCTTATCACTTGACTTTCAAATTCTTTCCAATGTTGGTCATTTCGTCAAATTTTAGTTAAGTTGAGGTCAAATGAAGGGGTAAACTTGTCTGTTCACATGTTTAGTGTATTATTACTCGTATTTCTCTTGTCCTATACGCTATATATATGAATATAATCTCAGCTTATATAATCTCAGTTGAAGTCTCTTCGACTAAGATTATATTCATATATATAGCGTATAGAACAGTAGAAATACGAGTCATAATACACTATACAAGTGAACGGACAATTTTACCCCTTCATTTGATATCAACTTAACCAAAATTTGATGAAAGAACTAACATTGAAAAGAATTTGAAAGTCAAGGGACCTAAATTGTCCAAATTAAAAGTCAGGGACTAATTTTGGAAAATTAACATAGTCGGAGGACCATTGCTGGGATTAACTCTAAATATATTAAGAAAATTGAGCTGGAAAGACTTTGAAGAAATATTTGTCTCACATTACAGAAGCAATTTCTATACAGTGGACCATGGTCTATGTAGCTGTGTGGACTATGATCCTAAGCGGCTTCCTGGATGTTATTACACTCATCCAATCGTGCGTTTGCGACCTGCCTATTTCTTTTTTAATTATAAAAAGAGTTAATTCCTTTTTTGGTCCTAGACTTATAGTGCATTGGATAATTTTAGTCCGGATTTATTATTTTGACCACATTTTGCCCTGCCTTTGTTAAAAGTGGACAATTTTAGTCCACCGTTAGTCAATCCGTTTGTCAACCGTGAAATGGAGGGGTATTTCCGTCCTTTTAGGTCCATGGCTTAATCAGCGTATGTTTGTTGGTCTCTTTAATCAAACGAACGATGACTGCCCACTGCCTTAGACAAACAAACAACACTCTCCGACCAAATCCACGAAACCCTACCCAAATGTCGAAGCAATCCGAACCAAAATCAAACAAATTCGAATCGTAATTCGTAACCCGAAGTTAAACACCATTGTTGATCGTTGAAAGCTAGGACTAAGGGCGCAAGGAAGATGGATCCTCTAGGAGAAGGCGACTACAATACACTAGGTAAAATTCAATATTTGTTAAAGTTAAAGTTGTATGTGTGATAGGTTTCAGAATACCTAAATGTTAAACTTTGCAATCCCTATTTTACTTGTATATATGCCTTTATATATTATTTTTTGAGTTATGCTTGTATGGATTTGAAGTTAAAGTTAAAGTTAAAGCTGTATGCTTCACATTTTGCCTATTGTCATTGTCTACTGGGTGATTGGTGTACATTACCTTTGTATTGTTGTGTTGTTGTTTCACTTTATAGAGTAGGACTGAGAATGTTTCACTTTATGTATGAGAATGTGATGTTCTGTGTATATATAGAAATGATGGTGGGGTTTTTTTTTTTTTATGTTTAGTGTTGAATTTCAGGATATTTTTATGCATATGGTGGGGTTGAGGTTTAATATATGTGTACTTATTGAGGTGTGGACCACAAGCGTTTATGTTGTTGTTGGATTTCTATGTAGCTATATGTGTATGGTGGGGACCACATTTTTTGTCTTTAAGGGGAATCATAAAATATGTGCATTATGTTGTGACTTTTTACCTCATTTTAATATTTGGTTTAGTTAGTGACTTTTTGCCTACTGTTGATGTCTTTTGTCATTATATTTGTACATTATAATGGTTAGGTAATTATAGTGGAAGAAACAGTGGCCAGTTCAACTTGAAGTTAAGGCATGGTGGTTCGTTGAAAACACATGGAATAGGATATGTTGGAGGGGTAACTCAGTGTTATAGTCTAGACATAGATTTGTGGGGGATGATAACCTTAAGGGAAACAGTGGAGGAATTAGGGTATAACATGTTAGACAAATTTAAGTTTTTCACTACTACTGGGACTGGTACCTTATTTGAACTAGGGAATGATAGTGACTGTTGGGCTGTTTGTGATGTGGGGATGTTTCCTGAGGAAATTGAGGTCTGGGTAGTAGGTGAAGGGGTTGGTGAGGGTGAGGGTGTAGGTGATAGTGATGGTGATGGTGAATCACAGTCTAATGAAGATTTAGACTATTTTGACTTTAGTGAGGACAATGTGGGCTATGATGACACAAATTTTGAGGCCAATATAGATCCTAATGTGGAGTTTGGTGGGGTAAGAGAAGGAAATGAGGATGAGACTGTAACTGCAAATAGCAATGAGAATGTGACTGGAATTGGGAATGAGAATGTCATTGGAAGTGGTGATGGTGTGCATTTCTCCGATGATGATAGTGGGAAAGAGGATGAGGATGAAGAGAGTTTAAAGTGGCCAAGTTTTAGTGCAAAATCTCAGATGCAAACCCCTAACTTCTCTATTGGATTAACATTTGGAACTAAGAATTAATTTAGGGAAGCAGTCCACAACTATGCATATAGTGTTGGCAAGGAATTGAAGTTCACTAAAAATGACAAGGAAAGGATGTGTGTGAGATGTACACAACCTGGCTGCCCTTCTAAAATAAACCTCTGGAAGGTAAAAAATGCATTGTCTTGGAGAATTGCAAGTTTTAATGAAGAACATGATGGGTGTGGATGGATCTATGAGAATAAGATGGTAAAATCAACAAGGATTGCAAAGAGATGGATGAAGGAGATTGGACACCATAGCTCATGGACAACTGCACAGTTTAGAAAGAAAGTAAAGGTGGATGAGAAATTTCAGCTTAGTAAGAAGTAAGCATATAGGGCTATGGTTAAGGCCAAGGCTGCCTTAGAAGGAGAAGCTATAGAAAATTTCAACAACATTTATAACTATTGTTTGGAGATTGAGAAAACTAACCCAAGGACTACATATCGTGTGAAGGTAACAGATTTGTTGTATGATGGGAAACCAAGATTTCTAAGGATGTACTTCAGTTGGGAGGCTTCAAAGGAGGGGTACAAGTTTTGTAGAGAAATTATTGGGGTTGACAGTTGCCATTTAAAACACAAGTTTGGAGGTCAATTGTTGACTGCTGTGGGGTTAGATGGGAATGACAGTATCTTCCCACTAGCGTATGCCATCGTTGAAGGAGAAACTAAGAATTCTTGCAGCTGGTTCTTGGCGTTGCTCAGGACAGATTTAGAGATCACAAGGGAAGCACAAGAACACCTAACCTTTATCTCAGGTAACATTGCTGTTTTAATCACTGTTTACACCATTCTGTTTTGCCATTTAATAGTTGTTTCATTGCTGTTTTCATACTGTTTTAATTACTGTCTTCATTTCAGAGATCATTTCACTCTGTTTTTAATTGCAGACAAACAGAAAGGGCTCCTTCCTGCTTTTGAAGAAATTCTACCTAATGTCTCACACAGATTCTGTGTGAGGCATCTTCATGGTAACATGAAAGTAGCAGGATTCATGGGCAAAGCTATCAAGGATGCGTTATGGGCAGCAGCCAAGGCAACAACCGTCAATAGCTTCATTGAGTGTATGGCAGAATTGAAGAATCTACATGTGGAAGCATATGAATGGCTTGGAGATAAGCATCCTTCTGAATGGTCAAGGTCCCATTTCACTCCCTATGCTAAGTGTGATTCCTTAGTTAATAATATATCTGAAAGTTTTAATGCACAGATTTTAGAAGCTAGGGAACAACCTTTAATCTCTTGTGCTGAGACCATTAGAAAACTGTTGATGTCTAAAATATATGAAAATAGACAACAAGCCTTGAAATGGAAGGGACCTTTTTGCCCTAACATTATGAAAAAGATAGCACTTGCAGAGCATGCTGCTGCGGGTTGTTTAGGGGTGCAGAGTGATGATAATCTGTTTGAGATAAGATGCATGGCTGGGATAGGGTTGTTAGATCAGCATACAGTAGATCTTTTGAGGTTTACTTGTAGTTGTAGGAAGTGGGATTTGACCGGGATACCATGTAAACATGCGGTGTGTGCTATATGGATGAGACATGGGAAGGGACCTGTTCATAGTTATGTAGACCCCTGCTACTCAATCAACACATACTTAAATACTTATGGAGGGAGGATTAACCCACTTGCTGGTTCTCATGAGTGGCCCAAATCAACAAAGGAACCACCACTGCCCCCATTGTATAATAATAAGCCTGGGAGACCAAAGAAGTTAAGAAAGAGGGGCAGATGTGAAACAAGTCTAGATGGGACACACATGAACCCTAGTTTGTTGGTTAAGCATTGTAGGAAATGCAACAAGACTGGGCATAACTCAAGAACCTGCCCAGAAAATAGGAGTGGAAGGCAATCACAGGTAATGACAAACATTGGTAAAGTTGTTCCTTAGTAGTAGATCAGATACTTTTACTTGTCTAATTTGTGGTCTAATTTCTTGTCATGTAGGTTAATCAAAGAAGAAGGAACACAAAGAAGAAAAGTGCTGAACAACCTACTGCTGCTGCTGCTGTTCAAGGCCAATTTGATGTTGCTGCTGGTCAACAACCTCCTACTGTTGCTGCTCAACAATTTACTACTGTTGCTGCTCAACAGTGTACTGCTGCTGCTGTTCAAGAACCATTTGGTGATGCTGCTGCTGGTCAACAACCTCCTGATGCTGCTGTTCAACAATCATTTGTTGCTGCTGATGCTCAAGGATCACTAATTGAAGAAATTCAGCATTTCTGGAATGAAGCTGAAAGGGTTGCCTCTTTGTTTGACAATCAAGTTGGAGTTCAGCCTCAACATGAAGAAATAATAGTAACTCAGCCAGAAGTTGACATGACACAGGACTTGGAGTCTCAAAGTGCTACTCAAGTTGCAAACTCTAGACCTACTCCCAAAAGGACTAAGAAGTCCTCAACAGTTGCAACCACTTCCAATCATCCTAGGACAAGATCTAGAACTAGTCTCAGGTGTCAATTCAGTAACACCATTGACAATCCTCTCAACCTGGATTGATACTTTTGAGGGTTGCAACTGCATATGATTTTTGCTCACTTGTAGTGACTATGGTACAAATATATGTGTATCTATTTTTGGATTTGGTCACTTGTAGTCACTATGGACAGTATGCTATGAACTGTTGGTTTTTGGTCCTAACATTCTGTAGTCACTATGGACAGTATGTTATGAACAGTTGGTTTTTGGTCTTAACATTCTGTATATTTTGGTCAATTAACAGCATTAAGTATGTTATGAATGGTTGGCTGATTGACAGTGTATATTTGGGATAATATGTTTGAGATAAAATGCAGGTTGTTTTTGGTTCATTTTTATTGTGTATTTATGGTTGATTGAATGTATGTATGCTATGATTGATAGTGTGTATGTTATGAGATCATGGTTCATTCTGTTTGGTCATAAACCAAAACCCAACTGCCAAAAACCAACAGCCATAAACCATACACCATAGGCCATAAACCAAAAACCAGAATCCAAAATCCAAAAGCCATCAACCATAAACCAAAAACCTAAATCCATTAACCATAAGCCATACACCATAGGCCATTAACCATTAATCAATTTCATTACAATTCACTCTTATGGGAGCATATATACATTCTTGCTCCCATTTCTCCCTGCGGTACTAATAAATTATGACTAAAATCATGCCAACTACAGCTAAGATCCTCATGGATGTGCATTTTCCACTCCTACGAATATATTTGATTTCAGTATCTTCCCCGAGACTTCTCAGCTTCGATTTTAACTTTACATTTTCTTCTTCAATTTTGTTAATTCTCCTCAAAAGCCCAGGTATAATCCTCTTTGATCTAGGGCACATTGGTGGATCATACCACCTCATGAATCCATCCTGAAAATATTGCAAACACAAAAAAAAAACCCTAAGATCCATTCTCTGACCCGGTCAATTACAAAAAAAAAAATAATAATAATTAATTACTAACCTTATGTCTTGAACATTCCCAGTACCTCCTACCCGGGTTTTCATTTGTCCAAGATGTTCTCAAAATCATTTCTTGACCGCATCCACAAACTTCAACCGAAATGCATTCTCCATACAAATAGCACTTCCTCCTAACAGTTGAAGAACCAGAACAGTTTGAGGATGCACCAAGAGAGCCTTCCATTGAATCTGCGAATGGTGAAGAAGATTGTTGCCGCTGATCTTTGCTTTGAGTGTTTTTTTTTGTAATGTGAATCTGCAAATGGTGAAGGAGTTCGTTGCTCAGCTTTATTATACTGTTTGATTAAGCCATGGACCTAAAAGGACGGAAATACCCCTCCATTTCACGGCTGCCAAACGGATTGACTGACGGTGGACTAAAATTGTCCACTTTTAACAAAGGCAGGGTAAAATGTGGTCAAATTAATAAATCCGAACTAAAACTGTCCAACGCACTATAAGTCTAGGACCAAAAAAGGAATTAACTCTTATAAAAACGAAAAGCAAGCTTTTGGCTCCATTACCTCTCTAGAGTGCCATTATTACGTCTCTAAGCTTCACAGCAGTTGTGATATTCTCTTTACAACGCAATCATTGCTAGCCAAAAGCTTCATTAAATGTGATAACATTGTTATCCAACATGCAACGTTTCATTCCTCACTGAAATGTATTCATTAACACAAATAATGTTTCGCCGAATGCTAATGAAAAGCTAAATGATAATGAAATGTATGTAGAGACATTCATTACAATATACTAAAGTTATTCATTACAACATACTAATGGTTGGCGGAGATCTAATGAAAAGCTAAATGATAATGAAATGTAGAGACATTTATTACAAATGATAATGAAATGTAGAGACATTCATTACAATATACTAAAGTTCATTTTGCTTAATTAAGCTTCATTATATGTCTATACACATGACACTTCGTTTTATAGTTCTATCATTATGCTTGAGCTTCAATACAATTTAAGGTTTACAATCATTTGGAACTAAAATGCAGTCAGAGATCATTCCAAAAATGATGAGAAGATTATAATACATGAACAATACTATATTGTATGTGTATATTCTCAAATGAAATTGTAGTTGAATTAAAATGAGATTGTAGTGTTTACGTAATGAAACTCTAGTGTGTAAAAAACGAAACTAAATAGCTAGTCTCACATATTGATGGTATATTGTAAAATGAAATTGTAGTTGAATTAAAATGATACTCTACTGTTGATGTAATGAAACTACAACGTGCATGTATAGAATGAAATTGAGTAGTCAGTCTCACATATTGAGTGTATATTGTCAAATGAAATTGTATTGTAATTAAAATGACACATTGGTGGTGTTGTAATGAAATTAACTATTGTGTGTATAAAATGAAACCGAATAACATGTTTCACATATTGAGTGTAGTGTATTGGCTAATTTGAGTGATATTGTAATGAAACTATAATATATATAAAATGAAACTAAATAACATATCTCACATATTGAGAGTATATTGTCAAATGAACAGTAGTTGACTTCTAATGTTACTTTTGGGTGTAGCACTTCTAATGTTACTTTAGTTGTATTCTAATGAAACTATTTTACGTATAAAATGAAATTTAATGAAACTATCTTATTTCTTCGGCATACCCCAACCCACCTCTACTTAGAGATATATGATATTCAATAAATCTATTCTCATTATTTAGTGATTCTTTAGTGTTGCTGTAAAGATTTTTTTTTTTTTGTCAGTAATATATATATTGCAAAAAGAAGTGCCAAAAATGAGGAGGAATATACGATCACATAGAACAAAAGCAATACTATACTTATAGGCGGCAATACCAAAACCACCTGTTGAAAACATTGAAAAGGATGTCCGTATACACGTTATTGAAAGGGTGACCAAACACAAAGATCAACAAGAAAATCAACAAACGAAAATATTAGCCAAAAAGGTCAAAATTGTAACCCTAGAACAGAACATTGCTAATAGTGGTGTTAACAAGGAGGTCCCATAGACAAGTGCGCACACTCTTTTCCTCCCTTACCCCAGTACAAAAACAAAATGTAGAAGGCATGAGATTTGGAGCAATATGTAAAACATTTAGCTATGTGAGAGGGGTACCAGATTAACTAGATATCTTGTTTGACGATTTGATATCGATAGATCAGATGTGCACTGAAATTGCAGTGTTGGAAATTAGTGTTTTTCCGACCTCATTTTCGACCACCCAAAAAATTGGTCGCAAAAAGTGACTTTTTTTCCATTTTTCGACGGAGGGTTAAAGTGGTCAGAAAGTGGTTGGAAATTTTTGCTGGTAGTTTGAATTTTTTAAACTATGCCTGTTTCCGACCATCGGAAATACCGACCATGTTGAAATGTTGTCGAAAATTCCGACCACTTTTCAAGGGTGGTCGGAATTCTTCTTCTTTTTTTTTGTTGTGGTTCAATGGTATGAAAGCCACATGATTTATCTTTTTATCATTGATTATTTTACACATTTATTGTATAATATATTGTATATCATTGTGTATTGTATTGCATATTATTGTTATCACAAAATACTGTTATGAACATTTTGTATTAGATTTTGATGATACCAAACTTATGAGTTTAGACCCCCTAATTTTTTATCTCTTAGACTTATGATAAGTCTATTCAACATTCTAATATTAACCGAATAGTTAACCTAGTGACTTATACGTTACATCCGAACGAACACTCGAGGTGTTAGTCTCTTGTGTATTCAAGACTGAGTGCTAAGACAAATCATTCAAGGACTTAAGGGAATACAACCCATTCGAGGAGTGAAGGGTCGATTGGTAAAGTCAACCATCGTATGACATAAGGTTCGGGTGTTAACTGAGTTAACTACTCAATAGAATTACGAGAAACATTCTCTGAGCGTAATTAGTCTGAAACCTTAAAGCGTTCATTCCGAATGACTTTGCCGTTGTTTCGTCTGAGCGAACCATCTCTAACGCTGCTAAGGTGTCTTTTACGTTGATGGCCATGATTGCGTTTTCAACGACACATCACTTTGTTTCTATCAAATTGACGTAATGGATTCTATATCATTGTGTATTGTATTGTGTATTGTTTTATCCCATATAGTAAGAACTTTTAATTTGTTAAGTTAGAATAAAAATTTTAAAGAGTTGAAGTATAATATTTTTATAGCAATTATAAATTTTGAAAAATTAACATTATTCTTTTTTTTTTTGAGTACTACTCACTCTATTACAATATAGTATATGTCCAGCTATGCCGCTGGACCATCAGGAATTTATAGCAATTATAAATTTTGAATTAATATATAATTATAATAACAATTTTATTGATAAAATTATTGAAAATAAACATTTATAAATACTTGAAATATAATTTACTAATAACAATATATATATATATATATATATATATATATATATATATAATATTAGAGATTTTAGAGTCATTCAACACTCTCCAAGTCTCCACTCTCCAACGCTAACCCTAAATCTCTCTTCGCGACTTTGCCTTAGCTATTCCGCTTCCACCATCGCCTATTCTGCCTCCGTCACCGCCAGTCGCCAGACCGCCCAGATGCCAGGTCGCCAGTCCAGTCCGGCAGTCGCAGCAACCAACGCCCATCAGCTCTCCGCCTTCATAGTCGCACCAGGTCGTCGGTCGCCCCTCTCGAAGACGCGGACTCTCGCCGGTCGCCGGCGACGTCCGTAGCAGGCAGCATACACTCCAAGTAGCACCGCAGCAGCCACTGTCACCAACTCACCGCAACCTCCATCAGCGTCGTAGCTATCATCACCTTCGCTCAGCCACCATGACTGCCGTAGCCACCAACGTACTGTGTACTGCCGTAGCCACCAAAATCAATGTATGGGAGGGTGCCACTGCACAGGCCACAAACCACCGCCGTGAGAAGTAATGTTAGTGTCAGGCAGCATATTAACCTTCAACCAATCAACAAAATATAGTAAAGCATTAGCCACCATAGTTTTCGGATCCATGCATTGTTGGTGGAACACCATTTGGTTTCTATTTTCTCACATGGCCGAACATATGACAATAATCTTTACAATCACTTGGGTAAAGAAGACCATACATTTGAAACCCACGTATCAATACTGTCCACATAATTCATTCGCCAACTCCTATTCAACTCGCTCCAACAAGCATGAACATAGTGACAATTTGTAAAGAGATGGACCACACTTTCTGGTTCCAAACCACATATAGGACATACAGGATCACATGCAACTTGTTTGATGGCTAAGACATCTTTAGTAGGCAACCTTTAATTTTAGTACACAAAGCCTAAAAAAACACTTCAACTTAGGTGGTAAATCCCAATTCCACATTCCTCCCCAACGCACCATCCCCTCGTAACCCAACTCCTTGGTTAGCAATCTATATGCACTTTTGACAGAATACTCCCCTGACAAGTCTTCCCCCCAAAACCAAAAATCCTCAACATTTCTATTTGAAGTAGGCAAACTCAGAATGAGATAAGCATCCCTAGGATTAAAAATATCCCTAACCACATCACCATCCCAACGAAGAGTATTAGGAACAAAAAGAGAATTAACACAAGGGTTACCCAAGTATATTAGTTCAGGAGTTGATATATATAAGGATCTTGAGTGGAGCCCCCAAACCCGAACTGTTGACCCATTTCCCACACAAACCCGAGTTCCCGCTCGAATCAAAGTTTGAGATTCCCTTATGGTAGACCACACAAACAAAGAATTCGACCCTAACCCCGCCTCCAAAAAGGAACAATTTGGAAAGTAACGAGCTTTGAATATCCTTGTTACTAAGGCATTAGGATTTGAAAAGAGCTTCCACCCTTGTTTTCCCAACATAGCCAGATTCATCTCCCTCACCGACCGGAACCCCATTTCCCAAAACCTCTTTGGCTTACATAAATCACCCAGGTACTCCACCTTATTCCCTTGCTCCCTCTTTGCTCACACCCCCACAAAAATGAACTCATCAAACGCTCAATTTCCCCAAAAAAGGGTTTTAGGAAGGAAAAACACATTCATTGCGTAATTCGGGAAAAACACTCTTCAAATGATTCATCACATACTTCTCGAGCTTTACAATTATCTTGACTATATAGAACCAACCACAAAAATTTCGTACCCATTTGTATAACCCAAATTGTCGAAGCAACACTAAAAACATTTGAAGAAGATGCAACCTCCATAAGTCAATCTTCAAGAACTTTTTTATTCCATCTTTTAACAATGTACTTATCAGAGATCGCTGAAACACGATGAATATTTAAAATGCGTAAAGAATGAAAGCTTAAAATACCAATGTCTAAAAATAGCTTATAACTACAACATTTGTCTACGTCCTTAATTTTCAAATAAACCTCATGACAAATAAGATCCATATTTGGACACCAAACATGATATTAAATTCAACAACGTTATCCACCATAACTTCTTTATGGCATGCAACACATTTCAAGAACTTTTTGCTCAAATATTTAATATATAAATGTATACTCATCTCTAGCATGTGAAAGGACCTCCACATGATCCATAGCCATTACAGACACACCTTGTGAAAACCACAAATCTTTCTCATTCTCTTTACTTCTCCACTCAGAAACCACATTAACAAATGAATTATAAAAATCATAGAATCCAGCTGGTTTTGATAATCTTCTATAAACAAAATGGTTTGTATTTTCACTCCTTTGGCAATGAAGTACAATAATAAAAATAATATTTTCTGAAAGAAAGGACACCACGTCTCCCTAATATCATAAAGTTTATCAAATCAATCATTTTTATGACACATATTTTGTCACCATCTAGAAAAATATAGCATTATTAAAGACTAAGTTCATTATAAATATGCTGTAGAGTTAATTCCATCGGAGGCCCCTTGTCTTTGGTGGCAATTTCAAATTTAGTCCATGATTATCGTTTTTGCCATTTAACATCAATTGTCATATTTTGGATACTTTTGGTCCTTCCGATGAAACCTTATTTTATGCAAAAGTATTTTCGTCTCTTAAATTTTTTAAATTATTTTTTGAATAAGTTAATTCTAGATAATGTCCCTTGTCTTTGGGTTGCAATTCAAAATTTAGTCCCTAAAGTTTCTTAAAACTTAAGTCTTCACATCCATTTCAATGTGGTTGCTTGAACATGGTAGTCTTGAATCTCTTTACCAAAAACATGAATACAACAATTGAGAATTTTCAAGTATGTGTTTACAACATGTTATATAGCTTCACCTTAGTCATGGATTTAGTTGAAGTTCTTTTATGAAGCATGATTTGTGATTAAGTCACTTTGTTCTAGTTGGTACTAAATGTTTGCTATGAGTTGTATTATACTTTAGATTATCTTTGTGAATATTATTGTAGGATTAAATGATTATTTGTGGATGATCAAATTTGATTATATTGAATATAGCTGAAATTTATTGTAGCACGGAGAAATAAATTTAATTTTTTTTTAAAAAAAATAAAGACAATAGGCTATTCTTATGTGCTTTTATTAGTTTTTATTTGCTTTCATTAGTGTTTATTTCCTAAATGACTGTTAGTATCCCTAGGTGCTGTTAGTATTCTTCTACAACCTATATATATTGTTGTCAATGATTGTTTGTAAATCAAGTTCTAAGGAGTATATCTTTTCCTCTTCAACATGGTATCAGAGCCACCTCCTATGGCCTGACCTTTTTCGTCTCTCATTCACTATGAATAGTAACACTATTCACAGTATTGTTTATCCTACACTAAAAAATTCTTAAACTCCTTTTCCGAGTGAGATTTTAAATCTGAACAAACAACCCCAGGCAGGAAGGAGAGGCGACCCCCGTCGTCGAGATCCAGTCTCAAACCACCGCTGCACGTGCCTCCACACACCGTCCTTCGCCGCCGCACGCGCCTCCACGTGCCGTGCGTGAGCCGTTTTCCAGCGAAAATTTCCAGTCTGGTTGTCACCCCTCCCCTCCTCACCTGGTAATATCTTTCCTTTTTTTTCAACCATGTCTTCAACTGGAACTAGTGAAACCTCTAGCAGTGTGGAAAATGCTTTCCCTAACTCAGTTTTTGTGCCTAACTTATCTGAAAATCCTGTTACAACCTCTGAAAAATTATGTGGGTCACAAAACTATCACCCTTGGTCGGATGTCGTTGAAATGTGGTTTATGGACCAAGGTGTTATTGACCATTTAGAAAAGGCTGTAGAAGAGGTTATAGAAAATAAGAAGGCAATTTGGAAAAGGGTAAATGCTCCACTTTGTAGTATCCTATGGCAATCCCTTTCACCTGAGTTAGTTCAACTGTTTAGAGTTTTTAAAACATGTGTTGATGTTTGGAATCAGGCTAAAGTCTTATACACCAATGATGTTTCATAATGTTACACAGTTGTTGATAATTTGGTTAATCTAAAGAAGGATGGTGTGAGTATGGAAGCCTTTCTTGGAAAAACTCAAAGTTTATTAACTGAATTTAATAAACTATTACCAATTGGAGGGACACCTGCTGAACAGACTGCCCAACGGGAAAATTTTTTTGTTGTCCTCGTTTTATCTAAATTAGGCACTGAGTTTGACAATACTTGAAACCAGATTCTTGGGAATAATGTTGTGCCAAGAATTAAATAATAGTTCAATAGATCTGGACACACACGGGACCGATGTTGGAAGCTACATGGGAAACCATTGCCTGCCCTTACAAATGTGGCTCAGCTCAATCAAGAAGGATTAGGCTCTAAAACTATCTCTCTTGCAGATATAAAGAATTTGCCCGGTTTAAAGCTAATGCCCAAGCTGCTGTTGTCAATCCTTTGGCTCATACTGAAGAGACTCATATTGCTCTTGTTTCTCAATCTGGACCTCTTGGACCATGGGTCCTTGATTCAGGTGCCTCTGAACATATCAGTGGTAATTCTTCTTTATTGTCTCACCTCACAAACTCTAAGTCTCTCCCGTCCATTGTGTTTGGTAAAGGATCCATATGTACTACTAACGGAGTGGGTAAAGCAAGACCTCTTCCTAATCTAGCTTTGTCATCAGTTTTGTATATACCTGCATGTCATTTTAATTTGATTTCCATTCGTCAGCTTACTCACTCTCTAGATTGCCTTGTCACATTTTCTTCTGATTCTATCATTATACAGGACCATCGTTCGGGGAAGACGATTAGCTCGGGGTATGAATTAAAAGGGTTATACCGTCTATCCACTCCTGCTTCTGCTGTCTGTAGTGTTACTATTCCTTCTAGGTCATCCAAGTTTGAGGAATCTTCAACAACTTGAACCGAGTCTCTCAAAGTTGTCTTCACTTGAGTGTGAATCTTGTCAATTGCGAAAATATTCAAGAACCTCCTTCCCCGAACGAGTTAACAAACTATCCGCACCCCCTTTTTCTTTAGTTCACAATGATATTTGGGGTCCTTGTCGTTTCACTTCTATGTTAGGGTTCAAGTATTTTGTTACTTTTACATATGACTTTTCTCGTTGTACTTGGGTTTTCTTAATGCGACAACGTTCTGAACTGTTCAACATCTTTCAAAAGTTTAATAATGAGGTTAAAAATCAGTTTGGAGTGTCTATTAAAACTCTTCGAAGTGATAATGCGAAGGAATATTTTAATACTCCTCTATCTATCCTTCTTGATTCTAAGGGTATTCTCCATGAGTCTTCTTGTCCAGATACCTCACAGCAAAATGGTGTGTCTGAACGAAAGAATAGGCATCTAGTAAAGACTGCTCGGACTATGTTTCTTCACTACAAGGTTCCTTCTTATTTCTGGGGAGGCGCTATCCTTCATTCATGTTATCTCATTAACCGTATGCCATCATCTGTTCTACACGACAAAATACCCTATAGCATATTGTTTCCTCAAGAGCCATTACACAAGCTTCCACTTAAGGTTTTTGGTTGCACTTGCTTTGTTCGGGATATTACCCCCGGTCATGATAAACTCTCACCCAAATCCTTGAAGTGTATTTTTGTGGGGTACTCTAAGGTTCAAAAAGGGTTCAGATGATATTGCCCTGACACACGACAGTTCTATGTCTCACCAAATGTTACATTCTTTGAGTACACTCCATTCTTTTCATCTGACTCTACAGGGGTTATGGATCCTTTTCTTGATGTCCTACCAGTTCCCTCATTTGAAGGAGGGATAGAAATACCTCTGTCTCATGGTGTCCTACCTCCCAATACATCACAAGGTGTCCTACCTCCTGATACATCACAATCCCGCACTGTCTCTCCTTTCCAGTTCACCAATCATCGTCGGTCAAAGGTACCACTAACCATTACTGCTGATTCATTTCCTGAGCTGGTTCTTCCCTCGGATTTGGTTCATGCTCCTATCTTCAGTACTCTCATTGCTAGTCGAGTGGGTAACAGGTCTACTCGCAATCCCTACCTTATATACAATTTTGTCTCTTATCATCGGTTTTCCCCTGTTTATAATGCTTTCATCTCCAGTTTATCACATGTTTCTGTTCCTAAAACGGTTAAGGAGGCTCTTTCCCATCTTGGTTGGCAACAAGCTATTGTAGAAGAAATGGTTGCTTTGCATTCCTCAAGATCTTGGGACTTGGTTCTATTAGCGCCTAGCAAAATAGTTGTTGGTTGTCGATGGGTCTACAATGTCAAAATTGGACCTGATGGACAGGTAAATAGACTCAAAGCTCGACTCGTGGCCAAAGGGTATACTCAAGTGTTTGGTATTGATTACACTGATACATTTTCTCCTGTAGCCAAGATCTCTTCCATCAGAACCTTTCTATCTATTGCTGCTATACATCATTGGCCTTTATACCAGTTGGACATCAAGAATGCATTTTTTACATGGAGATCTGAAAGAAGAAGTATATATAGAGCAACCTCCTGGTTTTGTTGCTCAAGGGAGGGAGACTGACTTTGTCTGCAAACTAAAACGCTCTCTTTATGGATTGAAACACTCTCCACGTGCCTGGTTTGGACGTTTTAGTACAATTCTACAAAAGTTTGGGTTAGTTCGGAGCAAATTAGACCACTCTGTGTTCTACCGGCATCAACAAGGTAAGAGCATTTATCTTGTTGTTTATGTCGATGATATTGTTATCACAGGAGATGATGCAGAAGGAATACTCCGGTTAAAACAGCATCTTTACCAACACTTTGAGACAAAAGATCTTGAAAAATTGAAATACTTCTTAGGGATAGAAGTTGCCCAGTCGAAGCAAGGGATTTGTATATCTCAACGAAAATATGCTTTGGACATATTAGAGGAACCAGGTATGCTTGATTGCAAACCAATTGATACTCCCATGGATCCTAACGTTAAGCTTGTTCCGGAACAAGGGAAACCCTTTTCAGATCCAGGAAGATATCGAAGATTGGTTGGAAAATTGTTGTACTTAACAGTCACTCGCCTTGACATTTCTTTCGTAGTTAACACTGTGAGTCAATTTTTGGTCTCTTCGTGTGATAGCCATTGGGATGCTGTCATTAGCATTTTGCGATACATCAAGAAGTCACCAGGAACCGAGGTGTTATACAAATATCATGGAAATATAAAGATTATCGGGTATACTGATGCAGATTGGGCTGGGTGCCCTTGGGACAGAAAATCAACATTTGGGTATTGTGTTTTTCTTGGTGGCAACTTAATATCTTGGAGGAGTAAGAAGAAAAATGTGGTGGCTCGATCAAGTGCAGAGGCGGAATATCGGTAAATTGCCTTGGGAACATGTGAACCAATCTGGTTAAAGTATCTCTTGATTGAATTAAATTCTGCATGAAAGGGCCTATGAAACTGATGTGCGACAATCAAGCAGCCTTGCATATTGCATCCAATCTCGTCTTTCATGAGAGAACAAAACACATCGAGATCCATTGTCATTTTGTTCGTGAAAAGATTGCATCCGGAAAATTGTTACCTCATTTGTGGAAAATTGTTGGCTGACATCTTCACCAAAGCTTTAAGAGGTTCTAGAGTTGAATATTTATGTCACAAGTATAGAGCCTTTGACATTCACACTCCAGCTTGAGGGGGGGGGGTGTTGAGATTCACCGTATTCTTATGTGCTTTTATTAGTTTTTATTTGCTTTTATTAGTGTTTATTTCCTAGATGACTATTAGTATCCTAGGTGCTATTAGTTTTCTTCTACAGCCTATATATATTGTTGTCAATGATTGTTTGTAAATCAAGTTCTAAGGAGTATATCTTTTCCTCTTCAACAGGAACTAAATGTTTTGTATGAGTTGTGTTATACTTTAGATTATATTTGTGAATATTATTGTAGGATTGAATGGTTATTTGTGGTTGATCAAATTTGATTATATTGAATATAGCTGAAATTTATTGTAGTATGGAGAACCTGATGCCTAAAGTTAGGACTTTCAGCGTCTTTTTGATACGCACCTGTTTTAAAACAGATGCGAATGACCTTTTACAACAGACGCGAATGACCACTTTGTAATAGTGAATATAAACATTAAATGAATAAAAATCAAAATAAATAAGTATTTATATGAATATTATGAAACACATAGTGAAATTTGAGGGTAATAGATGAAAAATTTGCTTTGTTCATGTATTTAGAGAGAAAGTTTAGTAGTTAGGGAGAAAAGTTCGTAAAAATAATTTAAGTTCGGGATACAAAGTTCATAGAAAATAAGAAAAAATCAAAATATACAAGCAATAATGAAGTAAAAATAATATTGTTTCGAATATTTAGAGGAAGATCCTAAAGTTTTGGAGAGAAAAAAATTGGTAGAGTATAGGTATGAAGAAAATATAGGATAATGAAAAAATAATAATTTATTGAATTTAGGTATAAGGTTTATAAAATTTTTTTCTTGAATACTATTCAAGCTCCCACTAGGGATCAAACCTGTGACCTCTTGCTTGGGGCGACCACAATTATGCCGCTTGATCCCAAGGTCTTTGCCAAGGTTTATAAAGTTTAAATAAGGAGAGAAAAAATATAGTTTAAATAGAGAGAAAAAACCTTTTTGAAATCTTGGGATTAAGGGTTGGATTTCAACTATTTATATTTGAGAAGTAAAAGTCTACAAAAGTTCTAAAATTTAAAAGTCTACAAAAATTCATAACTTTTTGAATATCACATGACTTTTAAAGACTTTTTAAAAGTCTTAATCGAATACCACCCGAATTTTAATGACTCTTTAAAAGTGTTGATTGAATACCGTCTGACTTTTAAAGACTCACTAAAAGTTTGAATTGAATACCTCCAAACTTTTAAAGTTCATAAAAGTCTTTAAAAGTGTATGAAAGTCATAATTGAATACACCCCGTAAGAGTTTTAGATAGGATTGATAGTATATACATAGAGTTTACAAAATCATAAATTTCCATATAAATATATTTATCTAAGTCATTGTTTCAAATTTTATAATAAGATATCATTTCTAAAAAAGCAAAAATAATAGTAATTATTTTTAAAAATCTTTGTAGGGTAAATAATTTTTTTTTTTAAATTTTGGGGTATCACAGTAGGAGTTACATCCAATGTGATTGGCTCATTGTGAGCACTAGACATTGATCATCTTATCTAATAATAGGGCATTGAGTCACCATAATTACCTTTCTCGGCGTTGGGGCGAGCTGAGTGGGCAAAAATTATATTCTAATACTATACTTCAAATCAAAACTAAAAGCAAGGGCATAATAATCAAGCAATTATTAGAACATATCTCTAGTTTGTGCCCTAGTGAATGGGGGTCTCCTCGACCTTTCCAACATAAATCAGTCGCTACTACTGCTTATCAATTCCCTGTTACAAAATACCGCGGAATCAAAATTTGTGGGAAGGAGGCAACGCCGCAAAGTTTAGATTACTTCATATCGAGGCATTTTCAATCTATCTAAATTTCAAATTCTACAAGTATTCAGTAGGTCGAATCTAAATTAATGAACTTTAAAAATAATAATTATAGCAAAATATAATAAACATTGTTGCAAAAATCTCGCCTAGACGCCGATTAATCCCCGTCTAGGCGTTAGGCGTCAGTCGACCGCCTAGCGTATCACCTTAAATGGTGGTCTAGGCGGCTGGCCGGCTAGGCGACCGCCTAGACCGCCTAAGCTTCACCTAGGCCGCCTAAACACCACCTAGGCCGCTTAGGCGCTGACCGCCTAGGCCGCCTAGCCGGGCATTTAACTATTGTTCTTTTTTTTTAATGGGTTATTTCACTCAAAACAACATCGTTTTGAGCGAAATAATCCTATATGGTACAAATTCTAGATATTTTTTAGGTTAATATTTAATATTTTAGTATTAACTATTAAAGTATTATATAATTTATAATTATTAATCTTTAAAAAATCGAAAATGCTTAAACAAATTTTTAATAAATAAAAAAATACATAGGCGCCTAGGCGCCAATTAATCCCCGGATAGACGTCCTAGGCGCTAGGCGCTCCCCGAGTGCCTAGCGATTTTTTCAACCATGATAATAAATATGAAAGAAATTATTTTACATATCTCTTGTTATTACTCCCCTAATTAAGTTAATGGAGTTTGACCTAATTTACTAGATTGGATATGTTGGCTGCTAAATCCGCTACTTCTGACTAGAGTGATGATTAATCCTCACTTGAGCTCTTTAATTCTGACCGATATGATCATGGGAGTAAATAGAGTTATCATTTACTTGAAAGTGCACAATTACAACCATATGAGATTCTCACTCAGGGAGACTCTCCACTATGCTAACAATATTATCCATTTACATATGTTCATCATATACTATTAGATCAGTCGTAGCGGTTTTGTTTGCTTATAAATATTATTGTATTTGATGAGAATGAGAATAATTATTAATAGTTGGGGAAGAAATGAGGAAGGGAAATGAAACCCTTATTTAATAAGGGTATGGATTTTCTCATTAATGGGGTATCCCAAACTCATAGTAGCATTCTCAAAACATATCAACCAAACACTAGCAATCACTTTTATACATATTCCTTATGCCTAAACCCACCAACCAAACACACCCTAAATATTTAGACCGAGTTGCTAGGTGGTTTCTAGTGCACATTGAGGTGGTGTTTGTTTGGAGACTTTTAATTTTCACCTTAATATGAGTTTTAATGCCCATTACCAATTACCATGTTTGTTTATCTATTTGCTATCATATTATTGGAATAAAATTCTTTAGTAATTACAAAACTTATTATCTTTTTATTCATCTACTTTTGGACAATGAAATAAAGTAATGAAAATAATAAAAAAGGTCATTGTAAATGCATTAAATATGAAATTTTAATATGTATACACATATATGTATGTGTATATATATTTATTATATATTTTTACATATTTATTTCTTTAATTTTAATTAATTAATTACGAAGTATTTATTTATTTTTATTCCAATTCGAGTTAATACCAATTTAGTACTCGACTATAGTGATTTTTCTCGATTTAGTTTTAAACTAATTTTTGTGCTTAATTAGGTCTTTGACTTTGATGGTTTACCCTATTTAGCGTTTTGTAATTTCAACTCTATTAATATCAAATTTAGTCATCGACTATAGTTGTTTACCCAATTAAGTTAGTCTTAAACTATAGTGTTCGAGTATATATTGTAGTTTTTATCGATTTAGTCATTGATTCTAATAGGCGAAGACTCATTATCTCAGTACAAAATATTTGATTCTTATTATCATTCTGATTCCAATATTTGAACCAAACACATCCTTAATTTGATTCCAAAGTGATCATAATGATGTTGCAATCTAATTTATCCAAGTGTTATTTAGCTTCTTTATGCATTAGTCAAAGGAAAATAGGTATGCTTTGGAGGAAAATGACTTCGCCTTTTTTGGGGGAAGCCATTTTTCAAGGTATATGAACATGCAAAATTTGTCAAAATAGTGTAGTTTTAATTTTTACTTTTTACCACACTAGTGCATGGGACCCTAGCCCGCCCCACTCGGGTTGGCGAGCCCCGTGGGCCAGCCGCAATTTTTTTTTTTTTTCTGAATTCAAAGTTCAAAAAATTAAGTAAAGTCTACAAATATTAACATTAGTACTGTCAAAGCGGATCGACCCACCTGATCTCGAGCTTAAATTTTGACGGACTTTTACGGGCTAGCCCGTTAGGCCCGCGGGCTAGGATTCATGCAACCCTAGCCCGCCCACTCAGGTTGGCGGGCTCCAGGGGCTGGCCCACGAGATTTTTTTATTATATCAATTCTTTTATGTGTACACAGTACACGTGAATATTGTTTTTTATATATATAGGGTCGTCCCGCAGCTCGCGCGGGTCACGGGCCTTAGCGAGTTAGACCCATTAGGCCCGCTATTTCGCGAGTCATCTTTTTTTTTTTTTTTTTTAATGGTCCTAACTTACATGATTTATAATATATTATACGCTTAAAACAGATAATGGTGAATGAAAAATTGATTATCAAAATAAATCCATTTGAGTTGAAAAATGAAGTATACAATTCTGTTCATTTTCCGGAAAATGAACCAAACATAAAAAGACAGTTTTTCGTTGTGCAACCACACACCGAAAATGAAAATATTTTATGAAAAATGACTCATTTTCCAAGAAGTTATTTTCTGGATTTCCAAACACACCCTAGAATTTGTCTCTAGAATTCAACAAGAAGTCGATCATGAATTTGTATAAACTCTTTAAATCATATCGTTGAATGGAAATAAGGGAATTTTGGTGGTCTTTGAAAATTGAGCACATGAATGAAAGAACATTTCGAAAGGGAACCTAAGAGAGATGAGATGGCTATCATCCAATACGGCTTACAGCTGTATGCAAAAGAAGAAAAAGTGTAGTTCTATACCTAGAGTTTGAAAACCTATATGCCACTGCACTGTACCTGTCTTTCTTAAAGCAGTATATTATCTTCTAGTCTCTGGCTTTCTTCTTCTCCTTTTTAACCTTCTTTTTTTTTTTTTTTTTAAATTTTTTTTTACATTTTAGTTTGTATATTTTATAGTTTGTTTTCCCCCATTCCAATTACTTAATGATTGTCCTGGTTTGAAATTGTAAGTTTAGAGCAGTGATTAGGCATATTGAGCTAGCTTCTGAAATTTTTGTGGGAATTAAATGTATAATCAAAATTAAATGTTTGATTACTAGAATTAATTCCTTAATAGTACTTGTAAAAGTTATTTTAAAATCACTACTACAGAAAACACCTTTAACGTCGATTTTTATGTCATTTTAACGTCGGTTAAAAATCGACGTCAATATGACAGACGTTGTATATTAATGATATGACGTCGGTTGTAAAAGCCAATGCCGTATGCATTTTCTATTTTTTAAAAATAATAAACGACTTCGGTTATTAAGAAAAATCCACGTCGTTTTATTAAAAAAAAATTAATAAGATACGACGTCGGTTATTAAGGATAACCGACGTCGTATCTTTTCCTAAAAAAAAAAATTAAAATAAACGACATCGGTTTTTGTTAAAAACAGACGTCGTTTATTATTTTTAAAAAATACATACGGCGTCGGTTATCCCAAATAACCGGTGTCGTATGTATTTTAATTTTTTAAAATAATAAATGACGTCTGTTATTAACTAAAACCGACGTCATTTATTTTATTTATTTTTTAATAATTAAATATATTTTACGAATCCACCTAAAACTTGTGCAGTGATTTTTACAATTCACATCAAGTTTCAGAGCCTGTGCAACAAATTAACGTTCAAAATCTCACAAGCTAATAAATTTCTCAATTAATCAAACTAATAAACATCACAACTAATCAAACTAGCTAATAAATTCTACAATAACTAATAAGACTTTGAAACTACAATTATTAACAACAAGTATTTAACATATAAATCTCACAATTCATCAAATTAAAGAAGTAATTTATCAAGCCATTCATCAATAAAATATTTGCACAATTTGTCAATAACTTCATCAATATCTTTTTTATTGTTAGGGAAATCTTCCTTGTCCCTCCAAAATCTATAAAGTTTAAAAGAGATAAAAAAAAAACTAATAAGTTAGTATTTTAAAAAATATGAAGAAGAAAGCTATATATATACTTTATTAAATTACTTGCATTATTCATTCCTTTGTACGCTCCCGATAAAATGACTTCCAAATAAATTTCATCACATTATATTCGCATTCAGTAGTTCCTTTTTGTATGACACGCTACATTTTGGTTGATGACTTGCTTTCTTTCCACTTATTATTAAAAAATAATAAGATATATGTACTTACCGAACATGTAATCCATTTTTGTTGACGACTTGCTTTCTTTCCACTTATTATATGTTTGTTGCCTTCACAGACCTATTAATATAAGACATAAAATATGCATAAATGTTTGACATCACTATATTAATAATAAGTATTAATTATATTTTAAAACATACGTTTCAATTATATCTTTAATATCTGAGTTAATTCCAGCAATGGTCCTCCGACTATGTTGATTTTCCAAAATTAGTCCCGACTTTTAATTTGGACAATTTATGTCCCTTAACTTTCAAATTCTTTCCAATGTTGGTCCTTTCGTCAAATTTTGGTTAAGTTGAGGTCAAATGAAGGGGTAAAATTGTTCGTTCACCTGTTTAGTGTATTATTACTCATATTTCTTCTGTCCAATACGCTGTATATATGTATAATCTCAGTGAAAGTCTCAATCGAAGCCATATAATCTCATTCACAGTTTCTTCGACTGAGATTATATTAATATATATAGCGTATAGGACATGAGAAATACGAGTAATAATACACTATACAGGTGAACGAACAATTCTACCCCTTCATTTGACCTCAACTTAACCAAAATTTGATGAAAGGACCAACATTGGAAAGAATTTGAAAGTCAAGGAACTTAAATTGTCCAAATTAAAAGTCGGGGACTAATTTTGGAAAATCAACATAGTCGGAGGATCATTGCTGGAATTAACTCTTAATATCTTCACGTGGCTGCTGACCAATGGAATCAAACCAATAGATTTCATGTAATTTAGGACAAATCGCAATCAACATCCAATGCTTACTACAAATAAGATTTCATTAGTTTTATATATATAAGGTATTGTATTTAAAGGCAAAGCATAAATAAACATAGACCACGGTGTGACTAATCACCATATGCAGAATATAAAGTCAAATCATAAATAAACATACACCACGATGTGGCTGATCACCGGATGCAGAATATAAACCAAAGCATAAATAAAAATAGAAAAAAATCTTACCTCACCATAGAGTTCTCCACGCAAGTAAACAAATCCCGAATCTAACTAATCACATACAAGTTTTATTTGTAAATTAATATAGTAAATTGATATTATTTCATAACAATATTATTTTAAATTAAACAATCTCAAAATAATTTACAGTACAATTCAATAAAATACTAAAATACCATAAATTCAACAATAATATTTAAAATAAATACACAATCAACTATATTAACTTATAATGCTTAAATATCTCAATCATTCCTAAAACTTAAACTACATTAACATTAATTTCTAAAATAAAAAATAAATTAAAAATAATTCGAAATATAATAACAATAATTCCTAAATTTCAAAGTATATTAACATTAATTCTCAAAACTTGAAATAAATTAACAATAATTCCTAAAATATACTATAATTCTTAAATTTGAAATATATTAATCTATAAATAATTTGAAATATATTATAAATAATTCCTAAAGTACACAATAATTTCTTAAAATTTGAAATTATTAATTTATAAGGCCTAAAATACATAATAATTCCTAAAATTTGAAATATATTATAAATAATTCCTAAAATACACAATAATTTCATAAAATTCGATATTATTAATTTATAAGGCCTAAAATATATAATAATTCCTAAAATTTGAAATATATTATAAATAATTCTTAAAATACACAATAATTTCTTAAAATTTGAAATTATTAATTTATAAGGCCTAAAATACATAATAATTCCTAAAATTTGAAATATCTTATAAATAATTCCTAAAATACACAATAATTTCTTAAAATTCGAAATTATTAATTTATAAGGCCTAAAATACATAATAATTTCTTAAAATTCGTAATATATTAACAAATAATTCAAAATTCGAAATATATTATTAATTTTTACCGGTGGGAGGCGGTTGGCGGGGGTGGGAACCTCGTGGAGGCGGCAGGATGGCGGTGCGGTGTTGCGATGGCAGTAGCGGTGCGATGTCGCGGTGGCAGTAGCTGTGTGGTGTCACGGTGGTAGTAGCGGTGTGGTGTCGCGGTGGCGGAGGCAAAGCTATGTAGTGGTTGTGCGGGCGGTGGCTGTAGCTGCAAGAGAGCTCCCGGTGGCGGTGCGGGGGCTACGACGGCAATGGCGCCGTCCCGATGGCGGTGCGGCGTAAGAAGAAGAAGAAGAAGAATGGCTACGTGTGTAAGAAGAAGAAGAAGAAGAATGGCTGCCCTACAGATTTGGAAGTTTATTTACTAATATGTACGTATGGTTTATTAGTACCCTACGGCGTCGGTTGTATCAACAACCGACGTTGTAGGGCTTTTAATTTTTTTTAAAGCAAAACGGCAATGTATTGACATATAAAAATAATAATAAATATACAACGTTGGTTCTCTTCCGTCTATAAATATATGACTATTGTAAAATTACTAATTTGGTCCTCGATAATTTTTTTTGCGCAATTAAGTCATTGACTTTAAAAATTTAACTAATTTGGTCTTCCGTTTATTTTAGTGTTAAACATCCGTTAAATTGAGACCAAATTGGTAATTTTGCTATAGTTAAGGGACCATTTCGGTAATTAATTTTTGACTGAAATTGTCCCTTGACTATAGTGAAATTACCAATATGGTCCTGATTTAACCGATATCAAACGGTAAAATAAACGGAGGACCAAAACGGTTAAAATTTTCAATGTTGAGGACTTAATTGGGCAAGAAAAATTATCGAGAACCAAATTGATAATTTCGCAATAGTCGAGTGACCATTTAGATAATAAACTCTATATATTTTTTATTTTTTTTAAATATACCATACGACGTTTGTTTTTAAGAAGAACCGACGTCGTATAGTATTTATTTATATGAAATATTTTTAAGTTACATACGACGTCGGTTCGCTCTTGAACCGACGTTGTATGTTTTTCATAATTTATTAAAAATTTGTTAACGTCGGTCGTTTATTAAAATCGACGTCGTATCCCTTTTTAAAAAATTATAAATATAAATAATTCTTTGACGTCGATTTTTTGAAAAAATCGACGTCATTTAGGCGACGTTAAATGTGTTGTCTGTAGTAGTGAATCTTTACCGAATAGTCAAGTAAATCCAATTCCATAATCAATTAGTCACACATGATTCTAGTTTGAACATAAACGATGATTGAGCACATGAAATAGAACAATGAAAGGAAATAAAATGGAGTTGAATGAATACAACTTATTAGCTCAATTGAAATTTGCAATCTATCCAAACAAACAATCAAGCTTCAGCAGTGGTGGAACAAATTCTCCAAGATCCTAGAGCAAGGTGTCAATCTGATCTAGAACCCTAGATACTTTCTCTCTCTACATAGTTGAAGTACAAGAAGTGAAAAGTGATACAAAGTGGCAAAAATTAAAGTCTTTCACAACTACTTCAACCAACAATTTATACATTTAATTTTAGACGATGGTATGAGCGCGATATATACATACATGCATTCGTACACATCCAATGTTCTAAAAATTGACCTAGGCAGCAGCCTAGGCACCGACTATCTAGGCACTAGGCCCCTAGGCCGAGGCGGATTTTAGTCAGTCAACCGACTAGGCGCCGAGTTGGGCGCCTAACTCGTCCAAATTGGGCGCTCAACTCGGCCGAGTGGTTTTTTCACCTGCTTGACTATTCCTCTTCTATATTTCTCCGACTATGTACTCAACTAAACATCTACATTTGACTAGTTTGGTGGATTATAACAGCCTAACAAGTCCTATCCTTAAGTGGGAAACAGTGGAGAGAATATACTCAAATTACTCGATTGTCTAGGCATTAGGCGCCCCCTGAGCACCCAACTAGCGCCTTCTGCAGCATTGTACACAACTTAGCTTTTGGCCAATCATCCCCGCGAACACTCATACTTAATTCATATTTCCTTTTGGATGGTCACATACGCAGTAAGTACGGGTGTACTTTCAAATGTAAAGCATACTACAGTGCTCCTACATCCGGAGTACAAGTTTACTGAGCTCGTACTGAAAGAAATCCTGATTCTCTCCAATTTTAGCTCCAAAATGGCTAAAATGCCCGAAATACAACTCCAATTCCATAAAATACACAAATGCACCTAAAATAAATCCTTATCTTGGACTATATGCAATTTTAGGCAATTATAACCACACAGCTCAAAAAGACATAATTAAAGCCTAAAATAACTCAAAACACCCTATAAAATGAAGCATCTTTAGCACTTATCACTCACTAAGGAGCTTGATGAATCTTGCCTCAATGTTAGGTGATAAGTGCCAAAAGATATTACTTTTACGGGTCAATTTGGTGCTATTCTATGCTTACTTTGAGTTAGTTGTGTTTGATTTATGAGAAGAAAACTATGAAATGTTGTTAATGGGCTACAGAGTTCTATAACATGTGCATTCAAGTGTTTTGAAAGACCCTTGGACAAAGGAAGTGGCGTAAGGGCTTAACTCGAAGCACTTATGGAAGAGTGAGGAAGAGGAATCAACAGAGCCACGATCATGGTGGAAGCTCATAGCCAAACATCAGACTCTGCAACGTTTCCCACCACGATCGTGCCTGAGTCCCTAGACGAATAAGTGGCACCGGCCACGATCATGGCGACGTGCGCGGCCGGAGGCTTGAAGCATTTTGGGTGCGATTTGTGTCTATAAATGGGAAAGTTTTAGATGTCGTTAGGAGGTTAGATCATTTTTTCAGATTTTATTTCTCTCTCTAGATATTTTTAGCTCTAAAAACAACTCTTATATCAAGAAGAAGAAAGGAGATCTAGCTTGGAGGTCTTGATAACACCTTTAATCTAGAGGCAAACTCTTCTCAATTGTTGACTGTGATTCACGTTGTATTGAAGATTGGTAACTCTTTCCATTTTAATTTCCTATTTTCATTTTCTATTTCAATGCTTATCTTCAATTTGTTTACAATTCAAGAACATGAGTAGCTAAATCTCTAGGGTTAGGATTGTGAATTTGTTGCATTTGTGCTTAATGTGTTGTTGAATTAATTTTTTGAAGTTGTGATGGTGTATTTTCATGTTGGAGATGGATGATTTGTATTGTATTCTTGGAGTGGGGCCCAACTTTATGAGTAGCCTAGGATTCATACCTCTAGATAAGAGATTGTAAGTGTGAGATAGACTTGATTCCATTTTGCAATCCCCGTCTTAGATCCAAGAGGGAGTAACCTGGATGAAGTGTAGACTACGTGTTTGTTAAACTGACTCACAGAGACATGTTGACACTCGAGTGCTACATTGCTCAATGATAGGCTGTAGAAACCGAAATGGTTATGGCATTGCTAACCATTTCTCTTGAAATACAAGATTCACACTCTCACAACTCCTATCTTCGACACTAAGATACACATTGCAACAAAAGAGCAATCCTACACTAGTTTTCTCTCTATTTAATTTACTTTCTACTTGTTCACTTTAATTTACTATCGCACTCTTGCTCTCATCTACTTTGTTACACAATGCTTACCTTGAAACCCGTAAGTGATAAGCTTGAAGGTTCTTGTTAACTCACTTGCATCTCGTGCTTCGAATTGCAAATTTGCCATCCTTAGAGAACGACACTCGGTGATTTCATTCCCGTTTTACCTCTACATACACCACTACACAAAACGCATATTTCATTAGGAATGGTCTCCCTGGAGAACAACATGAAGTTTTTGAACTTCATTCTTTATGGAAATTATAAGTTTGTTGTCATTCTTATGCTCATCACCATCACCTATTCTCATCAATTCTTCCCATATCTTCTTAGCTAACACGTACTTACATATTCTTAGAGGATTGAATAAGGCCTTGATCAATAGAATATCCTTTGCAATATTATCCAAGTTGTTCATACTTTGAAATGTACTAGGGAGCATTATATTAGGTGTGAGCATTGAGCAATATGGTGGTGTTGATCTTTATAATTTATTTAGGACCATATAAGTGATGACCTCTCAGATTTATCATGCAACTTTGACAAATGTGATTGCATATGTATTTTTCAATAATCAAATTTATTTGGAGAGAATAATATATAAATTCTTAGCTAGAGAATTATCCATTTCATTTGTAATTTTATAAAAAGATGAGTGTACTAGTTTTTGAAATAATTGATCAATTTTAGCACTAAAGAGTATTTGACTCAATTTAAGTCAAATGCTCTGATACCACATGATTATTCAAGTTTGAAAGAATAAGTCTACAGAGATCCAAGAGGGGTGAATAAACTTCTTGATCTTTTTAAAACTTTTTGTTAGAAATGTGTAACCAAAAACTAAATATCTGACTATAGTCGTTAATTTCTCAATAGTATAGTACTTGTGAAAGTTATGTTGAAACATTAACTAAATAGTTAAGTAAAAACTTATCAAGATTTAATGTACAACAACAAATACTTTAGCACACTTAGAGTACTACGTTATATAAGTTATGAAAATGTGTTTAAACAAATATAAATATAAGCAAGAAATGAAATATGGAAGTTAAGATGAGACACAACAATTTTATAGTGGTTCAAAGATGGTGTAATTTATTAACTCCACTATTTTAATTTTTTTTTTTCACTAGTTAGTGGGAAAATTCACTAATATCATTTATTCACCATACAAAAGTACAAGGTAACCCAAACTTGTCACTTGATCACTAATCAAGCACAAAGGGTACGTGTTTAGGTACACTACTACAGAAAAAGGATACTACCAAATCGATTCCCGAAAAACCTTTCTGAATATTCCTCAATGTTCCAGCTATTCACGGAACGCGAGAAATGGATGATTAATCATCTGTTTCCGGAAGAAATGGAAAAATTTCTTAGGAATGCTACAAGATCCGTTCGTTCTTTTTTCTATAATAGATGGTTAGAACTTCATCTGGGTTCGAACCCTACTGAGAGGTCCACTAGAGAGCAGAAATTGTTGAAGAAACATCTTTCTTTTGTCCGGCGATCTAAAAATAAAGAAATGATTCATTATATTTATTCAAAATCATTACGTATTTACAAAATACTGTCTCAATTCATTCTATTTCATTAGATCCGGGATGTGATATGGTTCCGAAGGATGACCCGGATCTGGACAGTTCCAATAAGATTTCATTCTTTAACAAACGTCTGTTAGAACTACGTCGGAAATAAATCGACGTTGTAAGTCCAAAATAACTGACTTTAAAAGGTATTTTTGTAGTAGTGGTAGTACAATATAATGAGTCAATGAGCATGTAAAAGAAATTACTTCTAGGCAAAAACTTGTGTGAGACCGTCTCACAGGTCTCAAGTTGGATCTTTGATTAATACGGTCAAAGATCTGACACATTAATAAAAGATTTGACCCATTAATAAAAAAATCCGACCCGTCTCACGGATTGAGACACGTGAGACGGTTTCACAAGTGTTACCCTTATTTCTAAGGTAATCCTAACAACAGAACACGGAGTAAAAAGTTCACACTTAGTGGAAGCTTGATATTCATGTCCAAAAGTAATACTGTTGAAGCCACTAACGATGAGCCTCTAATGTTACTTCATTAGGGAACAGAACTTCATAATACCACGTTCATTTGTAAACAGCTAATAAAGATGAGTAAGAGACATGATTCCAAAGGTAGTTTCAAAGACCAAATGTAAGAAAGGTTCCTGAGAACAAACAAACATAAAGTACAGAATAATTCTAGCTAGTAAGATAGATGAACACCATTCGTCCTGGGGGGAATTGTTTCGGGAGATTCCAGATTTCAATTCAAAAGGAAAAAAGATATATATTCTATTTCTTTCAAAGTTAGTACAGCATTAATTATTACCATTAATGATTACTTGTACACGAAAATAGCTTAAATTGGCTTTTTCTCTCTATGTTCTGCTACTGACGTGGAGAGGAAAAATGTGCCATGATGGCATGATGAATAGTTGGCTAAAGTGGAAAAAGGATCGTTCACAAAGTATCAAATTCTCTTTTATTCTACTGGACTAGACTAGATAAATACATACATGATATTATATATATATATATATATAGATTTTGGTTCAAATGCGGCAGCGAGTTCCGGCGCGGTCATGCGGCCGTGCTCTCCCGTGCGGCCGTGTGGTTCACACCACTCAATGTTACGAAATACACCACTCAATTTAAGAAACACACCACACAAATATGCACTATGGTGTGTTTCTTCACATTGTGGTGCGTTTCATTGTGGTGTGTGACCACACGGCCGCACGGGAGAGCACGACCACATCTGAACCAATATATATATATATATATATATATATATATATATATATATATATATATATATAGATTTTGGTTCAAATGCGGCAGCGAGTTCCGGTGCGGTCATGCGGCCTAATCAGCACCGTCCAATTTCATTAATCTTACTGAAATTCACGTATGTTTAAGTGGGGTTATTATGGTAATTTTAGTATTTATATTACATGAATTGGAATGGTGCATTTTAGTACATAGTGTGGTGCATTTGAATACATGCTGTGGTGCGTTTTATTACGTATGTTGGTGCATTAACTGTGTTGTAGAATGGTGTGTTTTAATCTATCCGTTGGTGCATTTTCATACGTAGAATGATGTGTAACTGTGTTGTGGAATGGTGTGTTTTAATACGTCGTCTGGTGCATTTTAATACATTGAATGGTGTGTATTTTAACACATGTGTTTCTAATAAGTGTGGTGCATTTTAATACGTATAATGGTGCATATTTTAGCACATGTTTTCTAATATGTGTAAATTAATATGTGTAAATAGTGTATGCTTATAATCTGACATGAGGCACGTTGTGGTACATTTTAATATGTAGAATGATGTGTTTTATTAAGTATTTTGATGAATTTTAAGTGAATAGACGCATTTGATATATTGTGTAGAATGGTGTGTTTTATCGGTCCTCTGGTGCGTTTTAGTACATAGAATGGTGTGTTCTGTAACATATATATATATTGCGCGTTGATTTGATGAGTCGATATGATCTAATGGCTGAAAATAGGCCACACGGCCACACCTAATGACCAGGCCACACCTGAACTCTACCCTATATATATATATATATATGTATATATATATATATATATATATATATATATATATATATAGGTTCAAATGGGAATATGGTCTTTCTAAAAAAAGTAAAGATTGATCAGAGCTACTCATCAATGGTTGAGAGGTTTTAGTAAAACAAAAATACGAGTTTAGTTTTATAATTATTAAAAACTTTTAAATTTGTAATATTTATAAAACAGACCCGTTTATTTTTATTTTATTTTTCAGCAACCTCAACCGTTGATCTACCCAAATAGATATATCAAATCAGTCTTACTTTTTACCTGGGAGTCTATTTTTCCAGGGACGGAACTGTGAGCATACATATAATATGTGCAGTCCAACTATAAGCTTAGGCTTTTAGTTGAGATGGAGCACATGTTTTAATTTGGTATCAAAGCCATGCAAAAGATCATGGGTCGAATCTCCGCTTCCACGTGTTGCGTTTGAAAATTCAATCCACCGCACACGTTGAGGGGGTGTGTGAGCATACATATACATATAATATGTGCTGCGTTTGGAAATCCAATCCAACGTGTGGCGTGTGAGCATACATATAACATATAATATGTGCTGCGTTTGGAAATCCAATCCTACATATAACATATAATATGTGCTGCGTTTGGAAATCCAATCCACCGCACACGTTGAGGGGGCGTGTGAGCATACATATAATATGTGGAGTCCAACTATAAGCTTAGGCTTTTAATTGAGATGGAGCACATGCTTTAATTGGAACCACTGTGGGGGCAGCTCCCACTCACCCTACCCCCACCCCATATATAGCCTTGTATGTATATAGTACATGTTTTATATATTTTAGCCTTGTATGTATATATAGTACATGTTTTATATATAAATATATAAAAACAGATAAAAATTAAAAATTGTTAAGCTTGCAGAGTTGGTAGGACCAACAATTGCTTTGTTTGTTGCTTTTCAATTGTATACGTACATATATAGCTTTCTTCATTGCTTTTTTAATATATAGATTAATAATACAATGTCTAATTTATAATGTGTTTTCTATTTGATATTTTATCAAATTAATTATGTTTTATTTAGCGTTATGAATATTTTTATAAAGTTTTGATGCGTTTTATTTTCCGCCTATATCCAACAATATTTATAATGTATTTTGTAATTTAACAATTTATTCGTATTTGATATTTGTATTTGAACTTTGTGGCACTCGGTTTACACTCCCACATGGAAATGAGTGGGTTCGAGCCTCAGTGGAGGCGACTGTAGACTCTTTGTACAATACTACATTGTAATAGAGTCAGTAGTACTCAAAAAATATTTTTGAATTTAGTTACCTTTGCTTCTTAGCCCCCCTCAAAAGAAATCCTGGATATGTCACTGTATTTTTCACATGAGCTTTCCCCTATATATTGAGGTTCAAATGAGAACATGATCCTCATGTAAAAAGTAAGGATTGATCACAACCATATATCAGAACTCATCAATACTTGTAAATTTTAGTTAAATAAAAATATGAGGTCAATTTTATAAATATGGCAAGCTTTTAAGTTTATAAAAAACAGTAACATGATTTCACTAATTAATATAGTTATATAGATAGATGTACATGTAAATGTAATAATACTATAACAGCACGTTTGGTCCAGCGTACTATAACAGCACATTCGGTCCAGCGTTTGGTTCGATGAAGGAATAGACTTGGGAATTGTATTCCAGCGTTTGGTTGGTTAAAAAAATAGAAATGAAATATATATTTAAAAGACATAAATGCCCTTGTACAAAATTTATTATTATTATTATTATTATTATTATTATTATTATTATTATTATTATTATTATTATTTTGATAGAGCATGGTCATATACGTCATTAGGACAATACTAATTTGTTATATATATATATATATTTTATATATATATATATATATATATATATATTTATTTATTTATTTATTTATATATATATATATATTAAAAAAATAATTTGTAAAAAACGAGAGAAGATTAGAAAAATACCTTGAAGAAGAATTCCAATTTGCAATGGCGGAGGTGAGATGTGTGCGATGACAGAGAGAAAGGTGATGCGATGCGATGCGATGAGTTTTAGAAAAGTGAGCCTAAAAAATTTAGGTTTTAAAAATTGTAAAAAAGAAAATATAATAAAATAGCGATTCCTGAGAGGTCAGGAATAGGCTAATACCAGGGGCGCTGGTAATAGCTATTACCCTTGCAAGGGTAATAGCTCATTCTCAGGAACAATGCTCTTGGGAATACAAATGCGAACCAATAGGCTATTACTGGGAATGCTATGCCATTCCCGGCCTATTCCGTGAACCAAAGATAGTAATATCAATATTATAAGCTTTACATGCTATAATTAACATAACATAAATAATTAATTATAAACAAAAGATTTTGAGGGTTAGATTTTAACGGTCTCATGTGATTCATTTGACTGCTCACCTTTATTCTCTCTCAAATTCTTAATTCAAACAAACCTAGAATATGAATTGTCTATTCCTACAAGCAAACACTCTTTCTTAATTTGAATTAAAAATGCATTCTCTAGACAGCTCAATATTGTGCTTTAGATAGAGAATCAGTTACAGTGGAGAGGTATGAAGTAGGCTATTAGCCACCATGGAAGGTGAATAATGTCAACACAGAACACTACTACTATTGGTCTTCCTTTAATTGAGGGCATGCAGGAGTCTAGAACTTCTCATGTTTTGAAACTTATTTCTGCCAACTTGCAGTGGAAAATATCTTAGTCTTCAATGATTATTTGTTTGTTTTCCTATTATTTTACTAAATGGTATAAACAGGCCGGGGCCGGGTGAAAGCAAAAATATTGTACACTAAGTTCAAAAATTAAAACACATTGAAACAAGATAACTATTTCTTTTTCAAAATATTAAACATAATTAATTGGATAGTAAAATGATTTAAATAGAAAGTACGTTATAAATCACACATTGTTAAGAATAAATTGTAATAGATTTTGACATGTCAAAATTCTATTGAAAAGTTTAGAACCCCCAATTTTATTTATCTCATGATTATTTGAGTCAAATATCAAAAGAAAATCAAGAATTAATTTAGGAGAAATTTTCCAAGAAGGATTATGCATGAAGATGGAATAAATTCGAAAGAATTATTATGCATGAAATTTCGAAGAAGACATTTTTGGAGATGGCAAAATTAGAAGGCAAATAGCGTATAAATTGAAGAAGGAATACAAGTTGCATGAAGATTTCATGAAGATCAAGTATTGATGGAAGAGAAGGAGTTAATCAATAAGAATATTTTATTAACCAATAATTTGTACATGTGAAGTGGTTGGAAGCTTAATATTACTATTGCAGAAGTTTCCAAGCCAAAATTGAGATGAGGTTTATACCTATCTTATTTTTAAAGTCTATTATATCATCTTTTACCCGAGATTGACCCGGAATTATAACCCGAAGTTTTAAATTGTAAAATGACCAAACTACCCTTCTAGCCGTGTAGCGAATTCAGCCTAGGGTTTAGTGCCCTCTATATATGACACTATTCCATCCTTGCCTCCTTCAATCCCTCCCATTGTTCTTCTTCATCAACTTGTAGAGATTCCAAGCATAGGCAAGCAACTAATAGTGAGAAAATCCTCTTCCTTTCTCTTTCATTTCTTCCTTCCATTGTCTTCTCCATCCTTCTCCTGACTTCCTTTCACTGCTATATATGTGTATATGCTTGTGTGTAATGTTTTCTTTAAATGATCATGTTTGGGCTACTAGGAGGTAAAGGAAGTGGGCACCATTGAAGGTTAGAGGAGAGATTCGTGCTATTAGGCTAGCAAGTTTGAGGTATAACCCATTGCTTCTCAAAATCTATCATTTTCTCCCATTAAAATGGTATGTTTGTTGATATACTGTGAGAATGTGACTATTTGTATATTGTAATGTTTTGATTTGAAAATGAGGTGTTTGAGTGTGATTTTACGTGTATATTGATGTGGAATGATGGATGGTGGTTTTATTGTTGTGGTGGAGTGGTTTGGAGATGACTTGAGGTCTGGATATGATGATTTGCCGGTGAATTTTTTTTGTAGAGATAGATCAACTGATCAAGGCTACTGCCTCTACTGTCAAATTGTTGTGCAGGGTTGGTCACGGGTCTGGGAGGCCCGTCGGCCAGGCACCACACGGTATGTCAGGCTTGGGCGTGGCAGGCCTCAGGGCCTGCCACACCAAGGCCGAGACCCACACACCCCAAAGCGGCGGGACTCCCAGTCCTATCGCGATGGCTTTGTGTGGTCTTGGGCCTGGTCACAGTCCGGTGTGACTTGTGGTTATGGCCCAGTCACGAACCGATCCCGTGAGCCCTTGTGGCTCGTGGGCTCGAGTTTGGTTCGGTGGTGATTAGGTGCCTATGTGTTATGCGTACGAAATTCCTTTTTCAAACGAAGCATGATTTCTATTAAGTGTAGTGCAAGTATTAATTGTTATATGTGTTAGGAATTATAATTTGACTCGATAATTGAAATAAGCATATCTATGGCCTCGGTAATGAATAGAAATAGTGATTTGTTAGCCTAAGGGCATTATTGGGAACATTTGAGTTATTATGATTGTAAGTATTTAGACTTGTGCAAATCTAATATATATATATATATATATATATAGGGTCATGTTCAGGTGTGGCCGCACATTCCCGTGCGGTTTACACCACTCAATGTTAAGAAATGCACCACTAAATATTACGAAATGCACCACTCAAATAACATTGAGTGGTGTAAACCGCACAGCTGCACGGGAAGGCGCGACCACATTTGAATAGAAATCTATATATATATATATATATATATATATATATATATATAGGAAAGGGTTCGGGTGAGATAGAAGCTCCAGGTAAGAAGTGAGATAGAATCTCAGCCGTAGATCAAAAAAAAAATTCGCCACTTACCAACTTCAAGAGTGTGCACTGGAAGAAGGGAAAGATGTGCACTAGAAGGCAAAAAATTTGCATTGGAAGCACAAAGATGTGAAACAATTATTGAAAAAATTAAATTTAATATACGATCATCATCGTAAATCATAAACGACCATAAATAATAAATAAACAAATAATATTCAACTAAAATTAGTAATTAGTGATGAAGATTAATTGTTCTTTTAAAAAAGTTTGTCATCTACAATTAAAAAAAAAAAAGGGACTGGAAGGCACAACAATGTGCACTATATGGCATAAAAAAGTGCATTGCATGAAGGAACAATATGCACTGTATGGCGCAATAATGTGCTCTGGTAGAAGAACAATGTGCTCTAGTAGAAGAACACTGTGCATTGAAAGAATGAACAATGTGCACTGTATGGCATAAAAATGTGCACTGGACGAAGGGAAAATGTGCACTATATGGCATGACAATGTGCATTGTATGACATAACAATGTGCACTAGAAGAAGAGAAAATGTGCACTATATGGCATAAAAATGTGCACTGGAAGAAGGAATGTGCACTGGAAGGCAAAAAAAAAAAAACTTACACAAAATTACAGTAATGGCACCGCGTTTTTTTTAATTAAAAATCTCCAATTTGGACCCTTGATCTGGACTCAATGTACGGATACAATTTCATCTTAATTCTCACCTAAGGCATTTGTTTCACAAGATCCTTTACATATATATATATGTGTGTGTGTGTGTGTGTGTGTTCATTTTCTTATTTACCTAAATTAAGTTCGTACCCTATAACTACTTGCATATTTTAGAAATCTATATTTATATGATTATGTTCTTTAAAGACTCATCATATAAATAATTATCCTTCTATTTTCAAATAATGTCTATTGTGAATCTACACATATATAAGTATATGTATTTACTTACACTTAATCTACATTTGGAAGCTATAGTTATGCCTTATGTTAATATTGTTATATGAAGTCTCATTGTGAGAAGAAAGAGAATATGAAATGCTTATGTTGCTATTACTATTTCTCATGTGAGTACGTAAAATATATATATATGTTTTGGAGGACTCGATTGGAGCTTCATCCTTTCGGAAGATATGTGAAATTGAATTTTGGAATTGAATTGATGAATGAGAATCCAGTAGAAAAATCTTTATATGTTGTAAGTAGCTCGATAGAAAAATCTTGTGTATACTTAGGGCTTGAGCTATTACTCGCTGGGTTTGGAATTCCAATTAGGGGGTGTGGACGCTAAAGGTAGGGGTCATGATTCCAAATGATTATTTGAGTAGAGGGGAGGCTGTTCGGCCAGTAGAGAGTTGTTGTGCCCGGATTAGTATCATTCACACTTGGTGAAGATCTAACATTCTCTGATGCGGCCCAACATAATGAAGATCCATTAAGAGTACCAATTGGGCCAATCACAAGTCCCAAGACCAAACAATTATGGCAACGTATTATTTTGCTCATCAAGAATATCATCACAAACCATATGGGAGTCATCTACAAAAGCTTCACAAACATTATCTTCAAAGGATTGAGCATGTATATTATCAAGAGTAGTGTCACAAGTAGGTTTAAGAATTTTACCGTTTGGGTGTTCATCTTCCCACATTACCTCAATGTCTTCCACGCTTTCGCTTTTAATATCCCCCCTTTGTTGGTTTCCCAACTCGAAAGTTGGAACCTCTTCCAGTACCGGGGCGTCTTCTAGGATTGGGGTATTCACTCCCATGATTTCCTTTCTCAACCCCTCTTCTTCACCCTCAACAATGTCACAACCCACCACACCCTATTCAACACTCACCATCACATTATTGTTATCTTTTTCAACCCTATCCCCTTCTTCATATTCAACTACAAGGCCTGAATTTCCCTTAAACACTGAGGGTCATCCAAAATAGTGTTGTTAGCCCTTGATGAGATTTTCTTATGGAATTCCCCCGTCATAGACAACACCTTAGTTTCAACATCTTTCAAGGGTAAACCATTCCCCCCCCCCCTCCCCGAAGGGTAGCAAGGTATTCCTTCATTTCAATTTTGATAAGGTGGAGGTGGGTGTGCATATGGTGGTGGATGATGGCTATGCATATAAGAGGTGGAATATGGGTATGGTTCATGGGTAGGATATGCATATGAAGGTGGACAATGGGATGGAGGTGGTGAGTAGGCATAAGTAGAATAAAGATAGTAAGGATATGGTTGGGGTGGAGTATATATAGTGCCATGGATTGCCTTCGTGGTATGGGTAACCACGGGGATGCGTATACGCACTCGTTGGTAAGCTTTCAATTGATTTTTACCAAGAATTCCCTACACAAGCTTAGCCAACAATTGTCTAGTAACAAGAACCGGTTGTAAGTGAGCAAAAGAATAGAGCAAGTGCAATGAGGCTCACTCCCAACACGATTAACAATATAGCTCAAGATGTGAAAGAGGAAAGAATTAAAAAGAAAAGTAATTCGATAACTCTTAGCAAGTAACTTCCTAAATGTCAAGCACATAATTCAAAAACCGTTTGCCATCCCCGGCAACAACACCATTTTGATGTTGTGATTTTAGTGGTGGTAGAAAGTGTGTGTAAACGAGGAAGAAGTTTCCCGAGTGTCGTGTTCTCAAGGATGGCAAATTGGAATCGAATCAAGTGTGTAGCATTTAGGATGTTGAGAGGCAAGAGTTATAAGAATCAACAAAAAGTAAAAAAAAAAATGGCATGAGGCAAGAGTTCAACAAATGTAAAGCAAAGGCAAACAAACAATGAAAATGAGGAGATGGATGCCTTCACTATGTCTCATGTTTATACTACTAAGGGGTGATTGAGTCAATGCAAATAGGTCTCGATCAAGGGAGCCCATGACATCATCATCGAGTGGCGTCACACTTCGGACTCTAGATTCCTCAGTCGGATGGGGCATTTTATCAAACACCTGGTCTACCACCCCTTCCGGACCTTGTCCTCAACCGGACCAAGGGCGGGAATGTGGCCGAGTAAGACTCGTGTAGACCCGATACCTCGCAATCTACACTTCCTCTAACTTTGTTACCTATTGTGGCCACAAATAGGCACAAATCTATCCAAACATCAACCACACATGAACATAAGAAACCTAAGGTTGTATTCCTCAACCCAATGGAAGAATTAAACCCAATCAAACATGATTCCTAGGTTGGAGCATCTAATCTCCCCCTAAATCTAGCTAGACATTGCAAAAGTATTGAAAGCAAATAGAAATCTAAACTCAATTGATAACCAAAAGAGGGATTGCAATTAAATCTAAAGAGTAAATGTAAAGATTTTTAAGAGATTACCAAATCCAAAGCATGAAAATAACAATTCTTCAATCTTCTTCTTCAAGATCAATTCTATATCTAATCTAATATCTCTCTCTAGGATATAGAACTAAAGTGCTGAGAAAATCCCCTAAATGGCTGAAGTCCCCTTCTCAAGTGTTGAGATCCACCTTTTATAGCCTTCCCAAATTTGCCCTTCTTAAATTTGCGCCCCCAGGGCCTTGTCCATGGCTGGGTCCACGTGTGGACCTCTGCGTGGATCCTCTCTCCTGGTCCACACATGGACCAGTGTTGTCCACCTCGTTTCTTCGTTGCTTCTTCCCTTGGCCTTTGATTCCCTTCAAAATTGCAAGAAACCTTTCCAAACACATCATGTGATAGTGTTTTGCAAGAATGAACACATCAAAGCTCAATTCACATGAATTGATCACAAACGGGTATTAAACATTTACATTTAAGTCCCAAATTCGACCATTTCTATAGATATCTTTGGCGTTTATCACCTATAAATAGGGGCACATCCATAGTAGTTTTAGGGAGGCTTTTCATTCAATAAATTTCTTAAGTTTTTCTTTACACTTGTGTAAGAAATCTTATGGCTAATTGTGGACTCAATTAGTGGCTAGCCGTAGACTCGACTAGCAAATTGATTCGTGGACTCGAATCAAACTTCCTTTCTTCAATCTTAGATTTAGGTTGTGGACTCGTTCTTGAATCAAAGGAAACTAGATCTGACTCTAGTTGATTGAAGATAGCATCATCGAGGTACTTTGAGAATAGTATTTTTGCGTGGTGAGTGATGTGGTATGGATGCTCTCAAAAGAATAAAACGAAGAGTCGGAACTCCACGAGTGTCGGTATCTAAGGACGAAATGCGGAAGATTACTTAACCATTAATCATGTGAATGCATTGTGGAATTCGCGAGGTTATCAAGGTGCATGAAGTAAACATTTGTTAGTAGAAAGTTTGATCAATTAAAGTAAACAAGAACGAAACAAACAATTGTATAAAGCAAGGGAATGAATCTACTTTCTCAAAACTACTGAAGCACAAAGAGTCAACAATTACCTCCACTGAGGCTAGAACCCACTCCCATCATCCATGTGGGAGTGTGAACCGGGACACTGGGTGCCACTAGACCACAAGGTCTTTAGCAAGCTATGAAATGTTGATTCAACTACTTTGGCCATTCAAGGGTGTTAACTCACAATCCTCTTCCACAACTAGTGTACTAAGGCTCTCTAGCTTAGGAATACTGGTTAGGTAACCAAAAACTTTAGAGGCATTTCATCAAACACTTTGGCTTCAACATCTTCCTACTAATCTGCACTTAGATTTCCATAGGATCTATGATTGCAAAAGCTAACCTCAACATTAAACACTAATCATGCTAAGATCAAGGCCTCAATCTTCCCAGAGATTGGCCAAAAACTCTTAGAATCAAACCAAAGCACCAATCAAAGAACAAGAATAGAATTCCAAAATTGAGTGAATCAACTTCCACAAATTAGAATTGAAGATCAACACTAGGCATACACAACATTGCACAATTCAATCCCTAAAGAAAATTAGCTACTCATCTTCATGAAATTGAAATCACCAAAAACCTAATTGAATTAAGAAATGTAAATTGCAAATACAATTGAATAAGAAAACTAGATTATAGATAGATTTTACATAATAGAAATGCAATACAATCTTCAAAGTATCTTTGTTCTTCAATCCTTGAATCAATGGAAGCTAAATTCTAGAATGTCTCATTCTCTCTCTTAAAAGCTCTCAAGTGAAAAATGCTAATCTAAAAAATGTAATATGAAAAATGATCCAACTCCCACTAAAATTTCTAACTAAACCTTTTAAATAGCCCTCCAAAAATTGCCCCTTTAATTAATCTTTCCGCACTCCCGTCCACGCGGGTTCCACGCGTGGAGGCCCGGCGTGGATCAGCATTGGAAATGATCCACGCCAGCTCCAGCTCATTACGTCCTCATGTATCGCCCCATGGCTCCCGGGATCTGTAAAAACACTTTAAAACACCAAAGAAATAGTTTTGAACTAGACCTCCGCATTAGAGCATAAAATGCCATAAGTTATTCACAAAAGGATGATGAACAATTTAATTATAGTCCTCGCAAGTGCACGAATCAATTGTAGTGATAGTGTGCTTTAGCAAGGGTCGATCACAAAGGGAATTATAACAATGCAATTTAATAAACTATAAAATTAAACTGATGAAATTAAAAATTTAAAGTGCTAGAAAGAGTTACCAATTCCAATAATAAAGATCAACTTAAATGCAATGCAATTGAATCAAAATTTAGGAAAGTGCATAAAGGAATCACAGAAATCAGAATATCAAATAAACAATCAAAATGGAGGAACCTAGGAACATGAATCAGAAACCATTACTATTCTGCATTTTAAGCTTAACGTTACCAAACAATTAAGGGTTCGTTCTTACTGTAATATAACTACTCCGTATGGCGTCCAGAGCTAGTTACGTGCTTTAATCTTTCATATTCATAACACATTTATTCAAACCATTAAAACCCATTATGCCTAAAAGAACTTACTGAATACCCGAGTTTAAGAACCAAATAAACGACCCAACAAGACAGTCAAATTATTTACCCTTTTATCCTACCGAGCCTAGAATTAACAGGCATGATTTATACTCAGTTAATCCTCTTAAATCAATTAATCAATTATGCTAAAGTTGGCCACCCTATAACACAATCAATTAACAATTTACGATCAAATGATAAATCATAATTCGAGTGACAATTTTAAAAGACAATGCAAAAAGTTTGTAGTTAATAATAATTCATGTTCCTAGAATTGCAATTTAGCTAGACATCTTTAATTAACAATAAAGGAAAAAAAGAAACAGCAGTAGTAAAGCAAGCACTTAGCACCAGTGTTCTAGTTCTTCAAAGCAATATCCACTCAATTCATAACCTTTGCATTAAGAGATTAAACATTGTACGTATATAATGTATTGCAAGAAAAGGGAGCAAAACCAGAGAATTCCGAAGCTGCTGCCAAATAAACAATTAAATTGACGAACCAAAGTCTACTGCACCGCCAAGAGAAACAAAGCCCTTCGTTTGAATTTCTACACAGCCAACAAAATCCTCGCCGTCCGTCGTAATCCAGAAATCGTCACACACCACGGCCGAATGCCAATTGCGCTGCTGTATTATTGTATGAAAATCGAAGGTTCCAATCATAAGTTCAGAAATCTCCGAATTAAATTTTAGTGAGGATACTTAAAGTGTGATCGGTGGTTCCAATCGTGATCCCCTGGTTGTGAATTTCGCCCTCAATTTATATTGTTCAGGCTCAACATTTCCTCCGAAATTTTTCCGGTCGTTAAATGCTTCCATTGGATCTCCAAGGATTTGTCGAAGACTTCACTACCATCCGTCGACTGGTTCATGTTAACTATGCATCTCTCCTTCTTTCGCTCTAATAATAATAATAATAATCATCATCATCATAATAAAAGCCCAACATTTTATTTTGCAAAACTAATTAATAAGCAAACTACAAAATTGACTAAATAATAACAAATTAATTATAAAAAAGTTATTAAAAATAACATAATAAAAATGATCATCAAATTTCCCCACAATTATTTATTTGCTTGTCCTCAAGCAAAGACATTATTAAAATGAAAAGAAAAGAAATTAAACATAGGAAGTATTAGATCGAGCTTCACACAAAATTGCTTTTCAAATTTATTGCCTCATCAATGCAAGGTTAGTGTTAACTCAAAGAATGTATAAAACACTTAGCTAGAAAATAACCTTAACACACTTATTGACAAATTAAAACTTGTGCTCATGTACTATCACCCCTTATATGAGCTATACAACAACTGAATAAAACAAATATGAAAATTTCACAAAATACAACCTAAGCCAATTTCAGAAATAATCTATCACAGTGCAACTACCATGTTCAAGTTAGGACTTCTTTCCTTATAATGGTATAAAATCATATGTATCAACTCCCCCACACTAGAACTTTTGCTTGTCCTCAAGCAATTACCCATGACAATTCACCTTCCAAGCACTGCAACTGATCACACTTCCTTCCTGCACAATTAAACATACCACCAACCAACTTGTACAACCTAACCTGCTTCAAGAATCATCTCAGAATCACAAATGAGTTCCCCTCTCAGGCCAATAACCGGGCACCCGAATTAAGGTAGATTAAAACCCTGTATGCACATGTACTCAGTTGAGATTATGCAGAACTTGGTTTAAGATGAAATCCCATAGACTTGCCCTTCATACTCTCATAGATCAATTCTAAAACTGTATGCTAAGATCAAATAGGTCTTTATTTGGCTTGTAATGGGGCTAGGTGTGAGTAGCTAAACAAAGAAGGGGTATGGAAAGATGAAAAAATGAGAGAGAATTTCACCCATATTCACAACTAAACTTAGAGGAGATATTGAAAGTATGAACAAGAGAGAAAAACACAAATGAACATGTAAGAGTATTCTAGACTAGTGGGGGTTGGACACATTTATTCTAGCAACATGACTTGAACTTTTATTCATCCTCTTTTTTTTTTTCTTTTCTTTCACAACCTTTCCTGCATTTTAAGACTTCTTTTTCAGACTTTTCTCTAACACAATTTTTTCTTCTTTTTTTTTTTTTTCTTTTCATCAACCTTTTTTTTTTCCTTTTTTTTTTTCCTTTTTCTTCCAACCAACTTTCTTTCCTTCAATTCAAACTAATCAATCAACTCCTTCCGCCACACCCCCACACTATAACAAATATAACAGGAATAACTCTAACAAAAATAAGCTCCAGAAAGAAATCTACTCTAAATTAAAGAACAAATGCTACATTCTCTCTAAGGGTGGATGGAAAAATATATGGCTAAAGGCTAAGGGTTAAATGATAGGGTTTAAACAAGAAAAACAATACAAAGAATGGGGTTAAGTGCTTTGCACTTATTAAACAAAAACAATGTTCAATGGGAACACTAGGGAAAACAATTGTAACAAGGGTAGGTTTAAAGGCTTGGGCTAACAGCAATGGCCTAAATCACTTCAGAGCATGTAAATTCTAGACTTCACTATGAGAGCACTGAGAGAAGCAATGACAAGACAAATATCACCGGAATCCCACATAAGCCTTCACTAGCAATGTATAATACACAGGGGAAACATTTAGGTTAGAGGTTAACCCAACTATTGGCAAGAGACTGAATTAAACACAAGCTCAACCTTGAATCATCACTGACAAGCTAGGCTGCACAAGTACCACCAAAACATACCACCAACCAGCAAAAAGAAAAGTGGTCACAGCCACAAAACAAAGAAAATAGACAATCCACAGTATTGCACATTGAGTCCTTCAAGCAAAGTTCACCAAAAATTTTATTTTCAAACCAGAAATAACACCCCCCCCCCAACACTAAAACTTGGACATCGTCCTCGATGGACAAACAATTAAGCACAATAAAGGGGATACAAAGAATAAAATCAATAATGAAGCACAAAGTCAAAACTAATAGAGAGAGAAATTAAAAGAGTTAGGAAACAGAACCTTGAAGTCTTGATGCAATGAAGAAAAATGAAAGAAAAAACTTTAGAACCTTAGGAAGACAACAATGGTGCACACAAGGAAGTAGGGAAAAAATAGCAAATTTTTTTTTTTTTTTTTTTTGTGATAGGGGTCACGGGCAAGGTCATGGCCGTGAGGGTGCCCGTGACCCCGAGGCCTGGAAAGTGCATTCTGCACTGTAAATCCGCAGAAATTGTCACGGGCGGGGTCATGACCGTGAGGGTGCCCGTGAGGGCGGCGCTCCGTTCTGCAAAAAGTTATGTTTCCGCGCCAAATGCCTGTTTTCACCTGTAGATCAATCCAAAACACTTCCAAAGCACTCTTACACCTAAACACATCCTAAACACTCAATTTCCAACCATTCCCCACTCTCTTAGAAGTAAAATAAATCAATTCTCACTCAAATATTCCCTTGCCAAACCTCTTGAAAACCAAATAAAGACTAAAATCTAAAATCTAACTAAAGCAAATAAAGTAAATGTAATAAAATAGAATGCAAGAAAGTAAGGATAACATAGGGTGCCTCCCATGAAGCGCTAAGTTTAATGTCGCTAGCTCGACTCAACCTTTCAAGATCAACCATCATTGGATTGGAGAAAGAACACCCCATCCTTCATAGTAAATTTTTCTTCAAGATAGTGCCTCAAATGGTAGCCATCAACAAATTCCTTTATGCACAAGCCCACCACCTTAAAACTCAAGCATTGTTCTTCCATGAACTCAAAATTCAAGCATACTCTTTCATCAAATCCATTCTTATTTTCCCCTTAATTTTCCTTTTCTTGAGCAAGTAAGGAGAACCTTGGGTTTTCTTTATGCACTAAAATGAAATCCTTGGACATGAAAATTGGCCAATGGGGGCTTCCACATTCAAAAACATTGACACCTCCTGGTTCCCAAATTAGTTTAAAGTTTTCACCCAAGGGAGTGTTATCAAATGAAAGACATACCTCGTTCTCAACTATATCATTCTTGAGCACTTCTTCACTTGGACCATCTTTAAGTTGCTATTTGTCACCATTCCCTTGTAACTCCACACTTTCTTCCAATTCAAAGTTTCCATTTCAACTCCCTCATTCACTTTCTCATCATCATCATCCTCATCCTCATCACCACCTTCACTTGGCATGAACAACTCATGTATAACATCTTCGTAAGGCCTCATCACCACCTACATTTGGAATTTAACCTTGGAATTTAACCTTGAATGGGTTCTTGAGTTGTCAAGCCTCAATTGAGCTTGTAACATGTTCATTTAGGCGATTAAGTTATTCATCATGGACCTCGTCTCCTCATCAATAGGTTGGCTTGCTTGTGGAGGTTCTTGATAGAATGGTTCTCGAGGTTCCCATTGAGAACCATATTCTTCCTGATGGATCTCAGCGTTCCCAGGGGGTCACCCATCCCGTGACTGCCGGAAGTCAAGCACGCTTAACCACAGAGTTCTTTGGCTATCTGGTTGCCATATCCTACTTAAAACCAATTGGTGATAGGTAGGTGGACATTAACCATTTAACCACATCCCTCCATGGTAAGCCACAGCGCCTAGGTAGGTGGACATTAACCATTTAACCACATCCCTCCATGGTAAGCCACAGCGCCACGTCTCGAATCGAGCAGGGGCTGAACTCAGCCAACCCTGCCGACGCCCAACAATCCCCCTCCCAGCACCTGCATCAACCTTTGATCACCAAGCCCAACTATGCAGCATGCCCGACTCGGTCCGCCTGACCTACGCCCACATCCCACATGGGACTGGACTCGACTTTTGCCTTGCCATCGATTTGAACTCGTGACCTCGGCTCTGATACCAATTGATGGATCTCAGCGCTGCACTATGCTTACTTCCCAGGGGGTCACCCATCCCGTGACTGCCGGAAGTCAAGCACGCTTAACCACAGAGTTCTTTGGCTATCTGGTTGCCATATCCTACTTAAAACCAATTGGTGATAGGTAGGTGGACATTAACCATTTAACCACATCCCTCCATGGTAAGCCACAGCGCCACGTCTCGAATCGAGCAGGGGCTGAACTCGGCCAACCCTGCCGACGCCCAACACTTCCTCACTTGGTCTCATGGGATATCCATCATCCTCAATGTCATCATCGGGTACAATAGTGACTCCCCAACGCCTAGCCAATGCTAAGGTTTCCTCATCTAATTCACACCTCCCAACATTTTGTGAATGAGTGTGATGCTCATATGAAGGTTGAGTGTTTTGGGGGTATGGTGTAATGAATGGGTGAAGGGTATGGATTTGGAAAGTAATCTTGTGGTGGGTAAGGATATTGTGGTGGATTGAGATCGTGTAAAGGTTGTAGGAAGGAATTTTGGTGTGAAGGTTGGGAAAAATAAAATGGGTCTTGGTAAGGTTGTGGTGGGTAAGGATTTTGGTAGTTTGGAGTGTATTGAGAGTATGAGTTTTGAGGGTGGAATGGTGGTGGATGAAAATTTTGAGATTGAGCATCATAGTAATGGTTAGGAAGTGGGGCTTGAGTTGTGCAAGGATTTCCATATCCATCATATTGGTTGCCCTCATAAGATTGACAATCATAGTATCTTTCTTGATCCATCATGGAACATCCCTTTCAATCAAATCAAAAGATATAGACTTGCAGGCACATTAGCAATAATTTTTTTTAAATAGTGATTAAATAAAATAAAATAAAAAACTTGATCTCCTAAGAATTCACTAACTCTAATGCTAAAAATAAAACAATCACACAATACAACTAAATAAACGAATCCCCGACAACGGCGCCAAAATGTGATGAATAAGATGGTGAGTGTGAATATGTGTGTAAAATGTCGTCCTGCTGAGGATTGGGGCTATGGCACGTAACTGTGTGAATTAAGGGAAACTAGGCACTAGAGCAGGCGAATCAAATAGAATCCAAGTAAATGATAGCTGAATAAGTAAACTAAAAGAAATAACTTTGCTAATGAATAAATTGAATGATAAAGAAATGGGTCACATTAGGGGGAATTGCAATCTTGATGTTCTAACAACACAGAATTAGGGAAAGAAGGATTAACCTAGGGATTTATGGGCAATGCACACAAGAATTCAATTCAGCTACTTCCACAATCAATAAACATAATTAGGCTAGGATTGCACCACTTTCGTGATGCATCAATCATAGTCTTAAGCACCAAAGCATTGTAAGCCCCCAAATTACCCATATTCGATCTCATAGTAGGAAAAATTAGGTTGAAATTGGTAAGGCTCGAGGTCTCCATCCAACTTTCGTTGTAATGAATCCCTCTCCTAAACTAGCAATTAATTGTGGCCATCAATCAATAACAAGTAGAAGACAATCCCCAATTCAACATAAACCCTAGGTAAATTATTCAATCCCTTTATGCAATAATCACAACTTGAACATCAAGATTAACAATAAATCCCTAATCTAAACCCATTAGCGAACTACTCACGCATGATTGAAGTAAACAAAAAAAAGTAATAATTAAATATTGAAATCATAACAGTGGATCTAAAGAATAAAAGAGAGAACTTTACTAAGAATCTTTGAGAGTAATTCCAATCCAATCAATGATTCCAAGCTTGTAAACGAATTCAAGAAGGTAAATCTGAGCTATTCTATGCTATGGAAAACTCTAAAGAAAAGGAAAATTGTACTGAACTAAACTAGGGCTCGGAATGGCCAAAAATACAAAAAAAACGCGATATTAAATACTGGACAACAGCAGGGTCACGGGCACCCTCACGGCCGGGATCGGGGCCGTGAGGTGCCGTGGCCGGCTGCTGTCCGTGGTGGGGGTCACGGCCGCCATCACGGCCGGGAGGCTGGCCATGAGGCGGCCTCTTGGTCTGCTTCTGACTCTTTTCATACTCCGTTGCTCCTTTCCAACATTGGGTAGATTCCTATGCTTCAAAAACTTGTCCAAGATGACTGAAAATCCTTCTTTGCTTCTCGTTTGTGAATAAACTAAAATTAATCAAATGTAACACACAAACGAGTCTCAAAAGTAAAGGAAATAAGCAACAAAACTAACTAATTTATGGGACAAATAATGGTATAAAATCATATGTATCAATAGGGGTGTAAGGCCTTGAAAGTGGTATAAGCAATTTTCCGCACTCAATAGGCAATTCATAATACACAAAGGGCCGATACACTTCTCTATTTTCATTCCATAATACTTAGTCAATTTTCCAGTGGTGTTGGTCTGTCGTTCGACCATCCGTGGTTGATAAAACCAACAGAGGCCTTAACACCAACGTATCACTCATACCTTCTTTAGCACCATGAATTCATGCTTTTTTTATCATACAAAACCTTATAAGGAATCCTTTGTACACTCGATTGGTAAACATCATTGTAAGAAGATCCGATCAAATCTCAGTGTTCATCTTGTGATCCTTGCAGGTCAATAACATGACTTCTCAACTCGTCGGCTCAGATTTTAATGGTTCTTCCTGTTGGCCATCCGTAGTTAGTGGAACGCAAAACTAAACTTCAACCTTGTGTCTATTGTATTTTACTAGAATCTTCATCTTAAAGTGCTCTATGGTATTTTACTACATATTCCTCATGTGTCTTTGCTAATTGCTTAGTAGGCCAAATCTTGTTCACGATTAAAAATCCTACGGTCTTCATAAATCAATCAATTGTAATCCAACTGTATTCTCTCTCCTCTTAGTTAACAGCAAGTCTTCTACGAAAATCCATTGATACACAATCTTACTCCACTTAGGAAAATTCAATGATTGAACAAATCCTTAGGTTTACTCCTTTCAGTTTCACTCTTTTGACAATTTAATCTCCTAATCACGAGCTCAGCTACTTCTTGTTCTATTCTTACCACCAAAATTCCTTCCTTAAGTCCTTATACAACTTATCACTTTCAAGGTGTACCGAATAGGTCATATGATGTCTTTACTTCATAATTCACTTCTTAATCTCCTCACACCTCTTCAGATAACTTACTTATGATGTTTCTTCTTGTCTTTGTGTATCTTAAAGGTCCAAGTTTTTTTTCCTTTCTACTTATCTTAGTTTTCATTACTTCCAAGTTAACATATACCAACTTGTCCCTTCTTTGCGTTCTACTTTTCCATGCTCCATAATTTCTAGGTTTTAACTCTTAACCTCCAAGTTTAACATATGAGCATCACTACACCATCGATCTAGAAGCATCCACTTGGTGTGATTTGACTCTTTCTTGGTGTGTTAGCTTCCACTCTTGTCGTTCCTTCACGATCGAAGACAATAACCCTGAACACTACCTTCCTAGACGAGGTGTCATAACCTGTGTCAAAGAAGCAGTTTACTACTGTTCGTGATAGAGCAACGAGCTACTGCTGTGGGGACCTCCGTGAGCTGTAGGTGTGATCGCCAGTGCCGCCGTCCTCCATGCTCTCACATCACTTGACGCCGCCAGCCACGCCATACGCGGATGCGGAACTCTGGCCTCCCATACTGCTTCATTCCTTGCCCTCCATATTTCATACAGGACAGCTGCTATCAACTGCATCCAGTGTATCCTGCATGGCTACTAACCAAATAGTAAAATCAGCTCCCTCCCTTGCAACTGCCAACCCACTCTCAGGCCAAACTTGTTGTGAAAATTAACAAGAAAATAATGCAAGCATGGTGTCCTCATTATATTCTCCACACTTGACATGTAACACTCACCTCCACCCCTCTTTTATATAAATTTGTAGTGGTGGGTAATACATTACTCGCAGCTCTCCAAATGAAGGTCCTCCATTTGGGGGACCTTCAATTTCCATAGTTGAGACCAATATTTAAAGCATGCGTGTTGTGCTTCAAAATCCCCAATTATACTCCTATATCCCTCATTGACAGTGTAGCAACCCCTAGAGTTCCCATACAAATACCACGAATCTTCATAATTCAAACTTACAGGAACACAAGTGATACGGTAAATATCATAAGGAAGGAAACGTACTGATAAAAGGGGTAAGTCCCAGTTACCCACCAAAGGATCAATCAGTCCTGCAACTATTGTGCCACGAATGTGGTTAGGAATAGCAGAGTGAATCATTGGGCCAGAATCATCATGAAGCCATGGATCTCCCCAAACCAATGTATTTGTGCCATTTCCAATCCTTCATCTCACCCCACTACAAACAAGCCCATGAGCTGTCATAATACTTCTCCAGCAAAAAGTAGATTAGGCAATTGCCCAGGGTATCATCAATAAAAGAGGTTTTGTGAAAATACCTCGCCTTATAAACACGTGCTGCCAAAAGAGTGTGGTTCTGTGAGAAACCGCCAGCCTTGCTTACCCAGCATTGCCAAATTGAAAGCACGAATATCCTTAAAACCTAACCCACCAAACTTTTTGGGACACAATGTCTACCCCAAGCCATCCAATGAATACCTCGACCATTACAACCTCCTAAACCCCACCAAAAGCGATTCATTGCCCATTCCAAAGCCAAACATAGCGAATCAGGTTAGTAAAAAAACACTCATAGAAAGAGTGGGCATAGTTGAGCTACACTTTTAAGAAGTATTTCCTTAGCTGCCCCTGAAAGTAATTTCTTATTCCATGCTCCTACTCTTTACTTAACCTTATCCTCAATATAGGTAAACATTGCACGTTATTCCTTCCAATGAAAGAAGGCAAGCCAAGATATTTACCAAAGTTATCAGCCTGAGAAACCCCTAGGAGATTAGCAACAAGCTCACGAGTCTCACGAATAGTGTTCCTGCTAAAACATATATTAGACTTATGAAAATTAACCACCTGACCTGATAAACTCTCATAAGTGTGGAGGCACTACTTAACAACCCCAGCCTCTTGTTCATTAGCTTTAACAAAAGCAAGCTATCATCTGCAAAAAAAAAAAAAAAAAAAAAAAAAAAAAAAAAAAAAAAAAAAAAAAAAAAAAAAAAAAAAAAAAAAAAAAAAAAAAAAAAAAAAAAAAAAAAA
>NC_044930.1:13914822-13932990 GCF_003576645.1 Ipomoea triloba
AAAAAAAAAAAAAAAAAAAAAAAAAAAAAAAAAAAAAAAGTGAGAAATAGCATCAGCTCCTCTAGCTACTCTGCAACCATGAATAGAACCTGAATTATGAGCCTGTTGTAACAAATGGGAAAGGTCTTCAGCATAGATAATGAAAAGATAAGGTGATAGCGGATCTCCCTGCCTTAAGCCACGCGTAGGAATTACTTGTTCCCCATTATTACCATTAATCAAGATATTATATGAAACAGTAGCGACACACCTCATTAACAAGTCCGCCCATCTCAATTTATTGTGTGGACCATGGTCCAAATAGCTGTGTGGACCATGAATATAAGGTACATTTATTATGCTAAGGGTACATTATTTTTGTACTGAAGGTACATTATTTTATAGTATATAAAATAATGTACTTTCAGTACTTAAATAATGTACTCTAAAATAATGTGTTTTATGTATAAAAATAATGTACTTTTAGTATATTAAAAATGTACTTTTTATTTATGGTCCACACAGCTGTGTGGACCATGGTCCATGCAATAATGATTGTCTCATAGGAAAACCAAGAGCTAGCATCATATTCCTTAAGAAAGACCATTCCATTCTTGTCTTTCTATTATTATCTTTGTATTTGCAGTTTACTTTATTATATTTAGATTGCATCTCGGAACAAGAACTATGAAAGTTCAAATTAAACTATTAGATAGGACCCTTATTTTTAATAAAACGGTTGGATCCCCACACATGTGACATGCCTCTTCATTCGCAGTTTCGTACCTAAAAAGTAAAAAGCAAAATAAATTGATTGGACGCATAATTTATCCCAAACTCATTAAAAATAATCAATCGATTAAAGAGCTAATTAAGATACAAAATTTTGCCCAAATATCACTTATCAGTGTTTGAAGGGCATGTAATCCTGAATAATAATGAAGCAACTTTAAAAACATAGAGAATATTTTTTTCCCTTTGGATCGGAACTTGGAATCTTTTGAAACAATTCCCCTAGGACGAAGGGTGTTCATCTGTTCTGCTGGAATTATTGTGAAGTTCATGTTTTTTTGTTCTCAAGAGAACTTTAATTACTTTTGGTCATTCAAACTGCCTTTCAAATAGTGTCTCTTTCCCATGTACATTAGCCGAGTACAAGTGAACGTGATCTTTTGAAACTTTGTTCCCTACCGAAGTGACATTAGAGGCTCGTTGTTATTCGCTTCAAGGTAATTTTAATTAAGAATTAATGTCATATATGTCCTCTGAATATAGTGTTATTTTCACGTTTAATCCTAAATTTTTAAATCGACCACTCATGATCTTTCGACTTTCAAATTATATATATATATATATATATATATATATATATATATATATATATATATATATATATATATATATATAATCTGATTTATATGGGTTTAAAGAAAATTGTTAGCTAATAACTTCACCATCTAGTTAGTGGTTTTGCCACGATTAATGCTAAACTTTCCAAGTGACCATCCGTGATCCTTCAACTTTCAAATTATTACTATCCGTGATTCAAGTTAACTACCCATGGTCCTTCAACTATCAAAATTTAACCAGTCGTAGTCCTTCCAGGAGGAACATGGTTGGTTAAATTTATAAAGTTGAAGGACCATGGATAGTTAACTCAAACCATGATAATAATTTGAAAGTCGAGGAAACATGTGTGGTCAATTTGAAAGTTTAGAATTAAACATGAAAAAATCACTATATTTAGAGGACTCATATGACATTAACTCTTCATAAATATATTACATATAGTATTTAATTAAATAAGGAGTCAAAAAGAGTACAAACATGTCAAAAGGACAAAAATTTATAAGATTTAATTTTATGAAGATTCATGAAATTACAACGATCCACAACATGCATTATTGTATTACTTATTATTCAAATATAATTAAAGTTTTTTCTAAACTCATATTTGTTACACTTAAACTTTTGAGTAACTTTAAGTTGTAAACGCATTTTTATTTAACCAACATTATCTTGAAGCTTATTAACTCAAAACCATTTAAAACTTTTTTTTAATGAAATTAAGGGCAAATGAGAAGAAAACCTAGAAGATATGTCAAGAAATTGCCAAATTTGTAATGGGTAAAACAAAATCTAAAAATTAGAACAAAGCCAGAGACCATAAGTCAGAAGATACTTTACTGTTCTAAGAAAGACATGTGTACTGTGTACATGTACAGTGCCATATAGGTATTCAAATTCTAAGTATAGAGCTACACCTTTTCTTTGGCACACAGCTGTAAGCTGTATTGGATGATACACATCTAATTTCTTTTAATTAGCTTCCCTTTAGAACTGTTCTTTCATTCATGTGAACATGTTTCAAAGCCTACAAAAATTCCCTCATTTCCATTCCACTATGTTTGGATCTTAATTTCCTTTTCATTCATTCAAAGATTCAAAGAGTTTAACTAATTCATAATCTAAAATGCACAAATGCAAATCAGAATTAGTCCTTAATTTCAATTCTTAGCAGATTAAACCATTTTAACCACACAATAGTTCCGAAGGACTACAAAATATACACAAAAGTGCCTCCACAATACCTATCAAAATATACAGTAACATTTTTGGCACTTACCACACTCCTAAGTATAATAATAATTTTATAAGAAAAAATTTGGGGGTTCATATTCTAATCCAAATTTGCAGTTGCATCATCAAAACGTATTTTTACACTTACTCCTAACAAATACCACCATTGTTGACATAAAAGTTACCTTAATTGAAACACATGCAAACGTTTAAAAATTGTCAAGAACAAGAGTCTAATAGATATCTAAGATAGTGACTGAATTTCTGATAATGTACCTCTCTATTTTTCACCTCAACTTGATTACTTTACCTTTCTGTTTCCTTTTTTTGTTAGTGAAAAGGTACATTTTAACTATTGTATTTTATGTCTCATATTTTATCTTTCCACCATCAATAATTAAGTTTAATTGAGCTTTTAATACATTTATATAATTTTAAAAGTCTAATCTTTGAAATCTTGGAAATCTTTTGTATGTAATACTCAAAGAAAATAAAATCACCTCAAGTATTTTATATTTCTTGATAGTAAAATTAGATATATAACTATATCTAAATAAAACTTTTTTTTTTGTTCAGACAATGACCCATAAAATGTTTTTTTTTTGTTATATTAAATTTATTAATATAAATAAAGGATGAAAAATTACTATAAATAAATTAAGGCTAAATCAACCATTATTAAACAAGAGAGATGTCATTATCCATTGTTTTAACTTTTAAATAATATGTTTCAAAACATGGGAAATCTAAAAATTAAAAGGATGCTCAATAATAGTGTTTTGTCATGTATTCACATTATTCACCTTTCATGGTGGCTAGGCAGGCTAGTCTAGTGGTATACTTCATATTTCTTCGTGCCCAAGAAAGACTTGCTTGTTAGAAATTAAAAGACGATTCATATTCTAGATTTCTAGGTTTGTCTTAATTAAGAAGTTCAAGGAGAATAAAGCAAACCAATCAAAGGAATCACACAGTTGGTAGACCGTTTTTACCACTCAAAATTCCTTTATTATAATTTCTTATCTATAAATTATACTAGAATGCAAAAACTACATTGATGTTACAGGAATATTTTCTATATCTAACCATGCATGCAAAAGAAAATTATTCATCTTACATGCATATTTACTAAATCTATGTTAGGAATAATTGTTAAGGGTCACACTTGTGTGAGACCGTCTCACGGATCCTTATTCGTGAGACGGGTCGGGTCGGGTCAAAGCACCATGCAAATGTCATACTTATATGTACAAATCTCACACTTATATGCTCAAATATAACACTAATCAAAAATATAATTTTTGTTACTTATAAGAGAAAAAGTAATACATTATTCATAATAAGTAATGTTGACAAGTGCCCTCACTTATAAGGGCAAATATAATACTTTTGAGGAAAAATGTAATACTTTAAATCGAAATGTAAAAGTATTGTATTTTCTCTTAAAAGTATTATATTTACCCTAATAAGTAACAAAAATTTTATTCCTGATTAGTATTACATTTGAGCATATAAGTATGGTATTTGTGCATATAAGTGTTACATTTGCATCTTGACCCGACCCGATCCGACCCGTCTCATGGTGAGACGGTCTCACACAAGTTTTTGCCTAATTGTTATGGTGATGTTATGTTAATATATGAGAAAATTATTCCTATATTGGTTGTAATTTTCTTTTCAGAAAATTTGTCAAAGCAACAAATTTATGCTCACATCATTGAAAAATACGCAGATAACAGATTTCAATTTCACCCCTCCTTAAACAAAAATTTCTTTCACAAAAAAAGTATCCAAAATTTTAAAAGATTAATTATTTAGAAGAGTTAAAAAAAATACTCATTTTAATATAATAAGATTGTGGCTATTAAAAGATCGTAGTTAGTGTCGATGTGGAAGTTAGTGTGGCAAGTTTATCAGCTTGGCGCATGACGTGCTTTTATGGATTCCTTGAGCATAACAAGAGGAGGGAGTCGTAGGATTTGCTCCAGTCCCTAGCTAGTCGATCTTTGCTTCCGTGGGTGGTGTTAGGGAATTTCAATGATCTCTTGTACCAGTCAGAAAAGCGTAGTGGAAATCCGCACCCAGATAGTCTCCTACACGGCTTTGGGGAGACTATGGATGTTTGTGGTTTGGTACAGTTACCAATGAGAGGATATCAGTTTACTTGGGAGAAGGGAAGAGGTTCTGAGGGTTGGATGGAAGAGAGGTTGGATAAGGTTTTGGCAAGTGACAGTTGATGTAGTTTGCAGACGGGTGCGTCAGTTGAAAATATTCTAACCCGTTCGTCGGATCACTCAGCTCTGTACCTTTGCATTGATGACGTAGGCCTGAGATGGGGTGGTAAACGAAGAAGTTTCAAGTTTGAGATGGTCTGGCTGCTCGATGAAGGCTGTAGGGAAGTTTTGGAGTCTGCCTGGCTCGATGTGAGTGCGGATGGCCTAATGAATTGTCTGAAGCTATGTGGTGACTGGCTAATGAAGTGGGGTGGTGATCACTTTCATAAGTTTGGCGAGCAAATTAGGCACCTTCGTGGGAGTCAGTTGTCTCTGCGCGTGTGAGCGTAGGGATCAAGTTTCTTTGGCTGAGTTCCAGCGTGTCAAGGATCAGTTGGCTCGCCTCGAGGCCCAGGAAGACATCTTTTGGAGGCAACACGCCAAGTGATAAGCTCCCAAGATACCCATTATTTGAGTATAAACTAGGGTGCTTTATAACGTTTTCAGTATCCTTAAATGATAATTTTATGATGATTTGTGCTTTAAATTCATTAACCGCACACAAAGTTACCTTTGGCATGAATTGAGACAATACAAAGGTCCCGGGAGCTATTAGGAACAAAGAACGAGCTTAAGAAGCAAACCGAGCAAGTCTGGAGCCCCAGAGGACCCGGAATGATGCTCACACGCGTGGTGGTGCGCGTGGCAACATTCCAGTAGCCAACCACGCACGCCACCTCGCGTGTGGGAGGCGTGGTTGGGACTCTGCGTGAGAATTTTCCTAGGGCGAAATTTCGAAGACTATTTAAGGTCCTTTGATAGAATTTCAAAAGAGAGCCCCTTTTTTCCATTTTATGGGAGAGTTCCTCCTTCTAGCAATTTTTCATTTCTTAGTTTTTAGAATAGTTTAGCTTAGCAATTTCTCCTTGTAAAAAAGACAACAAGCTTGGATTGAAGAAATACTTCAATACTGGGTGATCTCTATTACATCTTAATATATTTTATTATTTTGTTATTGGATTGAATTAGCTATTGTCCTTGAATTCTTTAATATGTGTGGCTAGTTTAATCTAGGGATTTGGATTGTGTGAAGATATGTTGCTAGTGTAATGATCTTATAACTTATTTTGGATTCAATTGCTTGGATTGTTGGAATTTCTATTTTTGTCTATTGATTGTTGTTTTGATGATATATTGTTTGGATTTGGCCAATCTAGATGAGAGATTGAGCTTTTGACTCTTTCATGTCTTTGATTAGAGTTAGGATTGAAAGCTTTGTAACAATCATAGATCCTATGGACTTCTTAAGAATAGTAGGAAAGCGTGTAGCTAAGGTGTTTGATAAAATGTCTCTTAGGACTTTGCTTGCTTAAAGGCACTCCTAAGTCCAAGAAGCCCTAGTACACAAAGGTGGAAGAGGACTAAGATGACACACTCTTGAATAGCCAACATCTTTGATTCGTTTATCCATTGCCTTAGACACACTAGGATGCAACATAGATGAGCACTATCCAATCCCTTATCTTCTTACACACATTTACTCATACTTGTTTTACTCTTATTCTCACACAAACCTTATGAACCTCTTCACTCTTGAATCATCATTCACCACACTCAAATCCTAGCATGACTCAATCACTTAAACGCATAAACACTTGACACACCTCCACGTCCTTCCTTCGAGACCAACACTCGGGGAGTCACTGACTTTCCGTTTTATCACATTTACATATCTTTTGACGATCCTCACCCCTACCCCAAACTGCAATTCCGTCACCAAGCAACACTAGTTGAAGGGTGATAAGTGCAAAAGATGCTACACTTATAGGGTCGTTCTCGGGTCACATTGCACGTACTTGCTAGCTTTTGTGATTGATTTGGAGCTTAATTGCGTTAAAATGCTTGTTAGTGCCATTAGACCCTAGTCCACACATGTTTGATAATTTTGTAGGTAAAACGTTGTGCAAAAAGGTGAAAAAAGGCATGAATTGCACAGAATGATTCACGGGCCAAAGTTGGATCAAAGAACAGGACACGGACGCGCCTTGGACGCGCGTCCGCCAAGGCATCCAGAACGAAGTCTTGCAAAGCCGAACCAAACTCTGCGGTGGACACGAGGCGGACGCGGCTTGGACGCCCGCGTCCGAAAAATGGCTTGCAGAAGTTGGAGCAGTTTGCTTTGGACGCTCAACGGACGAAGAATGGACGCCCTCGTCCGGAAATCAGCTCTCTGAAGTTGGTACGCTCTGCTGAGGACGCGCAGCGGACGCGGGGCGGACGCCCGCGTCCGATAATCACCTTGCAGAAGTTTTGAAGCAGCGCAGTAGAAATCCCGCTGGACGCGCAGCGGACGCGCGTCCAGTCGGGAGTCCGCAGCGTAACCTTTTGGCGGTTTTGGCGAGATTTAAATAGGGATTGGGGTATTTTTGCAGGGGATCCCATTCATTTTTCCAGATTAGTCTAGTCTAAAATTTCTCTCTCTATAATTAGGTTGCAATTCTCTCCCAATTCCACTTCAATTCCACTCACATTTCATTTCAAGTAGCTAGATTTGGATAAGATTGTGGACATCAACTTGCAATTGATCAAAATTTGTAGAAGAATTCCATTTACATTCAAGTAATCTTCCAATTTCCTCTCTTGTTCTTTAAGTTTTAGTTTGTGAATTGTTTTGTTGAATTGTTTTGTGCTTTGAATTGTGTTTAGATTTCAATCCTTATAGCTTAGATTTGTTCAATTGCTTTGATGATGCTTAGTTTAGAGATGTGTGGCTAGTTACCTAGTGGATTTGGACTAGTTGAACATGCATGTTGTACTTGAGCTCTCATATCATATATCTAGGGTAGAATGATGCTTTATGGATATCTTGATTGCGGTTTGGGGTGTTTGTGTGACCTCTACTCCGATTAGGCCAATCGGACTTGAGAGTTAGTGTAGAAAGCTTTCACCTATGAGAATAGGGAATGCTTGAAGACCTCACCAACCTCTTTTCCTTCTCACCTTTGAGAAAAGGGAGAAGGAAGGCAAGAGGCACATAACGTGTTTGTCATAATGCCTCTTCTAGCCTAATGTTCACAAGGATGACTTTATGGTCTAAGAAGTGAGTCCATTGACCACGAGAGTGGCGGTGGTGTGAGTGACCTTGTCTCAAGCGAGTCCTTTGAGCGTTTTCAAACCCCTAGTACCTTAGGAAATCAAGAGTTGCATGTGTGCTAGATTAGTCCGAATCCTCCCTTCCAATACTTGTTTCACAACACCTTTCGTTTTAGTGTTTGAGATATCCTTAGAATGACATACACAACCCTTTTGTTAGGACTAGCTTTTGAAACATAGGAGCTCTTGTGTCTAATTCCTTGTCTAACAAATCCTTTCTTACCGTTCCTTGAGACGATACTCGGGAACTTCTTCCCGTTTTATTCACCTACACTCTTTCCACCTCCCGCTAGAATTCAACTCATCAAAGGGGCGGATGCGAACACTCGATTCTGTCACAGGGATGCCTCTGCTCGTAAAATGAAAAACATGTTGTCTAGACTTAAAAATGATGTTGGTGATTTGGTTGAGGGGGAGTCTATGAATGTTGTTGTGCTGACTTATTTTGATAATATCTTCCGGTCTAGTGGCTCGTCCTCTATGAACTCCTTTTACGCTTCTGTTGTTCCATGAGTTACACAGGCGGACAATGAGTCCTTGTTCCATCCATTTGATTATGATGAGGTTAGGACAGCCTTGTTTTATATGTTTCCTAATAAGGCCCCTGGCCCTTATGTAGTGCTCATTCCCAAGAAGAATGTTTCTAAAACTGTTTCTGACCTCAGGCATATTGCTCTGTGCAATGTGGTGTATAAGACCATGGCTAGGGTGTTGGGAGAGAGGATGAAACATTTACTGGGAGACTTAATCTCTGAGTCTCAGAGTGCTTTCATCTATGATAGGCTCATCACGGACAATATTCTGGTGGCTGCAGAGGTAGGTCACTATCTGAATAGAAAACATAATGGTTTGGTAGGTTGGGGTGCTCTTAAGCTTGACATGTAAGGCTTATGATCGTATGGATGGTTTTTCTTACGCAAGATATTGCAAGCCCTGGTTTTGTAGAGAAATGAGTTAATTTGATTATGCTTTGTGTCACTATGGTCTCTTACAATTTCTTGATAAATGGGGTTTGTGGTGGGAAAGTTGTTCCAACCCGAGGGTTGAAGCAGGGTGACCACTTGTATCTGTATCTATTTAATATCTGTGGAGAGGGCCTCTCTTTGCTTCTTTAGAAGGCTCAGGCGGAGGGATCAATCCATGGTTGCAGGGTAGCAAGGGGTGCTCCACCTACGTATTTCGCATTTGTTTTTCGCAGATAACATTCTCCTATTTTTTAAAGTAAATGCCCAAGAAGCGGGTATTGTCAAGAATTGCCTGAATGTGTATGAAAATTTTTCTATCCAGGCTGTAAATTTTCATAAATCTAGTGTTTGTTTTAACATGAATACTTCGAACGATCAAAGGGAGGAGGTGGCTCAAGTGCTAGGTGTTGCACAGGCGCCCAATTTTAGAAGATATCTGAGCTTACCTGCTTTTGTAGCGAGAAACAGAAGGGCATCTTTTTCATATATCGAGGATAGGATCCGGCAGAGGATTGGTTCATGGAATAAGAAGCTTCTATCACAAGCAGGTAAGGAGATCGATCTTGTTGAAAAGTGTAGCCCAGGCAATGCCCGCTTTCTCAATGAGTGTGTTTTTAATACCTGAATCAGTGTGCCTATCAATTGAAAGAACTATGAATAGTTATTCGTGGGATACGGGTAATGAGAGGAGAATTCACTGTAAGGCTTGGGATTGTTTATGTGTGCCCAAGAAGTTTGGGGGCCTTGGTTTCAAGGACTTACAAGCTTTTAATTTGACAATGTTAGGTAAGCAGGTATGGCGGTTTCTAACCAAACCTCAATCTTTGGTGGCTAAAATTTATAAGGCAAGCTATTTCCCAAAAACCTCTTTTATTGATACTACGTTGGGAAGTTTCCCTAGTTTATGTTGGCAGAGAATTATGGTTGCCCATGATATGGTATGTGGTGGTGTGAGACGTAGGATTGGTGATGGGAAATCTACGTTGATCTAGGGGCATCCCTAGTTGCCTGATGACCCAAACCCCATGGTTCATACTCCCATGCCTACTGAACTGAGTGGCTCGCTGGTCTCTGGATCAATTGATGAAGCGTCTGGCACGTGGATCAATGGTGACCCAAGGGGTTACTATTCTGTGAAGAGTGGCTATAGATACATTGTGGGGACGTTAGGAAGCATCCCCATTGCCTTTGATAAATGGAATCCCCTATGGAAGATCAAGTTGCCGTCAATAGTTTGCCATAAAACAATAGACGTGGCTAAAGAAGGCAATTTATACCATGGACTAGGGTTCTCTTTGCAATGTGGACTCTGGTCCAAAATAACACGCGCGGAGCAAGAATTTTTTTTAAAACATTAAAACAACGTCGTTTTGGACCGTGGTTCACACAATAATTTTTCATAAAACAATAAATCTAGCTAAAGAAGGCAATTTATACCATGGACTAGGGTCCTCATTGCAATGTGAACTCTGGTCCAAAATGACATTCAAATTATATATGTGCACTTAATATATTATGTTTATGCTGTCAACTGATTATGCACATGTAATTAACAAATTATGTGTCTTCAATTTACTTACTGACACCATAATTTATTAACTGAAAGCACATAATATATTATTTGAGACACATAATTTCTTAATTAACCAAGATCCATAATGTATGGTAGACCATGATCTATGGTCTAACAATTCGCCAAATTAAAAAAGGAGAATACAGAATTGCTAGAATGCTACATTAGTAGACCATGATCTATGGTATAACAATTCACAAGACCAAGCAAATTAAAATAGGAGAATACGAAGTGCCACAATACGCTTCAATACAAAAATACATAGTTTCACTCCGTACCCAAAGTCAAGGATTGAACCTTTAACCTTGTGTTAAATATGAATGAATCCCTTCCACTCAAAACAAACCCCTAGTTCTATCATTCTTTAATTTGATTCAACACGTGGAGCGAAAATAAATTGACTGAATGCAAATTAAAGTAGAACGAACAAGGGGACACAAATATAATATTGAGAATAATTCAAAATTTCAAAAAACTTAAAAGAAAAAACAAAAAAAAAGAAGAAGAATAAGAAGATTAATGCCCCGTTTGGTAAATAATTAACCTATCAACCAATTTTGACTTATTTGACCACTATTAGTTGTTTGACTTGGTTAAAAAATCAATATAAATGTTTAGTTAATAAGATTTTTGTAACTCTAAAATACTAAAATTCAAAAAAACTACTCAAAGAAACTTTTTCAATTAGCTTTTTGAGAAAAGAAATTATACCAAACAACTATCAACTAATAATTAATTTACCAAACATCTTCCTACAATAAGCTAATGTTATCACCTAATCATACCTTCTAACCCAATCAGCTAACATCTATCAGCTAATATCCATTTATCAAACATGGCCTAAATTTAATAGCCAAGAAGTTCTAATTACTTTAGTGGTCAAATCATTTGTTATTTGTTGAGGTTTGAAAAATTCAAACCAACTTAGTTGTGGTTGATACAAGTGCATTGGCATAATTTTTAATTGAGCAAATACCAATTTTGGTCCAACGACTATTAACAAAATAACAATTTTTGTCCACATGTTTAACTTCTACCAATTTTGGCCACACGATTATTGTTTTAGTACCAATTTTTATCCACGACTACTGTTTTAGTGCCAAAATTCATCGCGCCGGTCACCCATCCGTTTAAAACGTGTCGAAATCTAAAATTTTTAAAGGTATTTTCGTCCTTTTCAACTCAATATCCCAATTTGAGCATGAATAAAGAGATTTAAGCCCTAAGATCGATTACAATTCACAGTTCTCCTCATCAAATTAAGGGAAAATGAGGAGGAAAAACTGCAAATTTTGATAGATCTTAGGACTTAAATTCATTTTTTCATGCTAAAATTGGGATATTAAGTTGAAAATGACAGAAATACCCTTAACAATTTTAAATTCTTGTACGTTTTAAACGTATGTGTGATCGGCGCAATGAATTTTGGCACTAAAACAATAGTCGTGAATGAAAATTGGTACTAAAACAATAGTCATGAGATCAAAATTGGTAGCAATTAAACATGTGGCTAAAATTATCATTTTGTTAATAGTCGTGGAACCAAAATTGGTATTTGCTCATTTTTAATTTTTTGATAACTTTGGGTGATAAATTAGTCACAATATAATTTTATGGTATTTTAGTAATGTCAACAATATGAGGTAATTGACAATAAAGAAGTTCTGAAGTTTGAAACTTGTGATTAGAGAGTTGAAAGTTTGTATTTTTTTTTTCCGGTCCAAACCATTTGTGTATTTGCTACATAAATACAACTTTAAAAAATACAGATCAATGTGAATTTTTAATTTTTATCACAAGCAACAATAATATCCACAAAAGTTCATTCAGGGAAGAATAATCTAAAATGAATAGCCATCGACACAATAATTAATGAACAGTTAAAGGAGAAACAACCCCATTTAGGATGCTTGGTCAACTTTTGGAAGCAGCGGTTCACATTATATATTCCCTGCTTTTAAGTCTTGATTTGCCTATGATTTTAACAGCATTCTTCGTAATTTCATTTCATTAAATCACAACCAAGCATCAATCAAAATCAACGGCCTTCAGTCATCCGATTCAGATTCTCGTCCCTTAGATCGCCTGTACCTCCCACTATAAGTATCATACAGACCCTTATGCTCTCAACCAAACCAAACACTCAAAACAAACATTCCCATCTAAAAACCTCCTCCATTTTTATACACACACTCACATAAATTGAAGAATGGGCAAGAAGTCAAGCTTTTCTTTGTTTGGGATGTTCAAATCAAAGGCCAGCAAGAAGGTGTGGAATGGAGAAGATTACCCGAGGGACGACATGGTTGTGAATGCGTACAAAACTTGGCGTAGTGATGAAGATCGTGGTACTATGTGGGTGGCGGAGCCTGGGATTGATAGCAAAGCAACTCTTTTCATTAATGGCAAGACCAAGTTCTGGAGCAACTCTGATAGCTGATAGCTGATGGCTCATATACTGCGGTAGATATATGCACATGTTCATTAGAGCCTTACCATCTAAGCCAACTTAGGCTTTGTTTAAATGTTAGTATACTTAATATATATACATTACATGTGGTGTGGGAGTGGGGGCAGCTGCCCCCACTGCCCCCATTGTGGCTCCGCCACTGATTGAATCTGATGTTATGCTGATTTATTTCTCATTTGTAATTATGTTGTTATACCTTAGGGCCGGTCCTTTTCGTAATGAATTCAATCAAGTGAAGATTTGTTGCTTATTTATATCGTTTACTTTCATTTGATGCTATTCTTGTTCTTGTTCATCAATGGCTAGTTCAAGTTGTTTTTGCAAAAACCAAAGTTAGAAGCATTCTACAAAGTTGGAAAATATTTTTAGTTTTCAAAATGAAAAACTGTGATAATAAACATGTTTTATATTTTCTATTCTCAAATTTTCCAGTTAGTAAATGAGCACTTAATTTTTCATATTTAATATTCTACTCCGATGGGGCTGGTATTAGCCCAATAGTCTCAATGCGGCGTCGTTTTGCTTCAAAATGATGCTGTATGAATTTTTTTTTAAAAAAATTGCTTCCTTCCATGTCGTTTGTCTTCAGAATTCGTTCTTTTATATTTATAATTTTTGAACTGAATTTTTTGCACTTTTAGTCCCACAACTATAGTGGCACTAGCAAGATTGGTCCACAACTTTCAAATTTTGTAATTTCGGTCAACGACTATTGCTTTTGTTGCAAAAATGGTCCTTTTTCAGTCAACTTCTTTCCGGAAAATAAATCCAATGGATATTCCGGTAATTTTTCGCCGGAAAGAAAAAAATCGATAGATTTTTCGTCAATTTCTTACCAGAAAAAAATTCACTTTCAAGTAGGATTAAAATGGACATTAACATTGTTGAAAAAAATTCTATTTTGAAGTAGAAAAACATTGATTGTCATGTTCAACACGCCATCTATTGCCAAAAAAAAAAAAAAAAGAAAAAACACAAACTCATTTCTATAAAATATGTGATCGCGTCACCTAGACTCCAAAATTATTTTTATTTTGGTATACTAATTAAAGTTAAAACTAATTCATTTCTAAAAAGATATGTAGCCAATTTAATATAATCTTAGTAAAATTAAGTATAAATTCAAAATTATTTTTACTTTTTAGTTTAAATTTAATCTTAATAATATTATTTTTGTTGATCTTGAATTTGTACTAATAATTTTGAATTTTTACTTCATTGGCTAAAAATTAAAAATAATTTAAATTTAAAATTTAATTAAAATTAAAACTAATTGGCTATGTATCCATTTTAATCCTACTTGAAAGGGAAGAAGTTGAGTGAATATCGTCGGATTTATTTTTCAGTAAGAAGTTGACTGAAAAAGTACCATTTTTTGCAACAAAAACAATAATCGTGGACCAAAATTAAAAAGTTTGAAAGCCATGGACCGATCCTGCAAGTGTCACTATAGTCGTGGGACTAAAAGTGCAAAAAATTCTTTTTGAACTCTATATTCACAATTTTAGAACTGAATATTCACAATTTTATATCTCAATATACAAAATTATATAACTCAATATTCACAATGGCAGAACTCTATATTCAAAATTTTTTAACTCTATATTCAAAATTTCATAACTATACATTCACAATTTCATAACTCTATATTCACAATTAGAGAACTACACTATATTCAACACTATAACACAATTTTTAAATCTATATTCACAGATTTTGAACTCTATATTTACAATTTTTGAACTCTATATTCACAATTTTTGAATTCTATATTCACAATTTTTGAACTCTATATTCACAAAAAAAAAAAAAATCATTGGCCAAGAAAACGGTGCAACTAACAGCGCAGTTATTTCAGACGTGCATTTTGGATATGGGTCCACCTTACAAGATGGACCCGGGTCCATAACATAATTTGCCTAGAATCAATCTTTATACCGTGGACCCTGGATTGAAACGACGTCGCTTAACTAAGTTAGTGGGGAATTGACGCGCGACGTACACCATTTCGTCCGTCCAATTCCCATTATGTGTAATTCTGTGTATTTTTATGTGTAATTCTGTGTATTCTGTTCAGAGATTTTGTGTATTCTAATATATAATTATGTACATTAATGATTTGAATGACATGTCTCATGAAACATAAATGATAATACTTCGGCTACGATTCTGTATATTCTATTAAGAGATTATGTGTATTTTAATATATAATTTTGTACATTAATGATTTGAATGTCATGCCTCATGAAATAGAAAGGATAATACTAAGGCTTATGATTATGTGTATTCTATTTAGAGATTATGTGTATTATAGTATATAATTCTGTATATTACTGATTTCCAATACCATACACAGAATGTCAAAACAAAACGCACAGAAAATTGTCACACACGTACACATAACTCATCATAGTGTTTACACTACTCCATGGGTTAACACACATAATCCATAACCATAATACACATAATTCATAACCATAATATACATAAATGATAACACCAAATACAAAAATACATTAGAACCTACGCATAACTCATCTTACACTACTCAAGTGATTAACATACATAATTGAGATGATTGTACAGAATTTGTCGCCATAATACATAGAATGTCAAAATAGAATGCATAGAATATCTTCACAACATACACACAATCATCTTATAAATAAACAGCCGAACGGGAAATAGAATTTCCAAAAAAAGTCGTTAATTAAAAAGATTCAAAATGGCGTTGTTTTAGATCAGGGTGCACAATGCATTGTGCACCCTGGTCCACGATATACATCGTCGGGAACTTAAAGCTTGACTTGGCATGACACATTTATAATGGAGTATTTAACATGCAGACCATTAAAAAGACTTTAAATATAGGTTTTAACAAGGCTTTAAACCTATTTAAGGTCTGCACTTTATAGTCTATCAATAGGGTTTTAAAAAATTTGCAAGGCCTCAATATTTAACGGTCTTGGTTGAGTAAAAAAAAAAAAGAGAGAAAAAAACAGTGAGATGTAATTCTTGTGGGAAAAAGAGTAAAAAACAAGTACATGGTAGATTGGAAATCTACTTAGCATAGGATTTGAAGAGATAAGTTCGGATGGCACAAAAAATTGAGCCATCTCAATTTCAAAACAATAAATAAGCTACCAATGCAAAGTTTTGTTGAAGGTCTACCGAACATAAGCTATCACAAACAAGTGTTGTGAGATGCGTGTCAGAAGCGAAACCATATCAGATCCTCCTTCAAAGCTAAACTGCATCCATCATCCACCATACCTCTAAGTCTCATTCACATGGATCATGCCCGTTCCTATCACTTTATTGGCCCGGGACATTTCAAAAAAATAGGCCCTATATGAACTTAACCAATCGTTATACCCTGCACCACGGTGCACATAGCAATGTGCACCATGTACGTAAAACGACGTCGTTTCGGTGTTAATAGATGTGGACGCGAATGACTCAGGGAATTCATTATCTATAATACACATAATCATTATCTATAATACACAGAACGTTTGCCCAGAATACACAGAATATTGACACAAAATACACAGATGTTAGTGGACGCGAATGACTTCAGGGAATTCATTATTATAATACACATAATCATTATATAGAATACACAGAACGTTTGCCTAGAATACACATAATGTTTGCCCATAATACACAGAATATTGATGCCCATAATACAATGTTTGCCCATAATACACAGAATATTGATGCCCATAATACACATAACTCCCATAATACACAGAATATTGATGCCCATAATACACATAACTCATCCTCCTAACATAATATTGATGCCCATAATACACATAACTCATCCTCCTAACATTCGAATGATGCCCATAATACACATAACTCATCCTCCTAACATTCGAATGCACAAACACATCACAACTTGTGTTAATAACATGAATACACATAATATTTACACAATATACACAGAACTCATCCTCCTAAACATTCGAATGCACAAACACATCACATTACTAACATGAAATCACAACATGTGTTACTAACATGAATACACATAACGGTTGCCTATAATACACAGAACGGTTGTCTAGAATACACAGAATGATTGCCTGGAATACACAGAATATTAACATAAATATAGAGACCGGCCGAAACGGGAAACGTGATTTCCAAAAAAAATGGACGATTAGTTTACAATGCTTAAAACGACGTCGTTTAGGTACGTGGTGCACATTGCTATGTACACCGTGGTGCACAGTACAATTACATATATTTTTATACCTAAAATTTAAATTATACGGAGTATTTTTTTTTTTAAAAATAATATTGCATGCCATATAACTTAGAAATAAGCTAAATTCACAAGTTTTTAACAATTTTACGTACACAATAATAATCATGAAAAAAATTTATTAATGCTTTCCTAAATGCAAAATAATCAATAAAGGTATTAGTTCCTTCATAAATAAATAATTATAGTTTATAAAAATGATCAAAAATATAAAATCAAATATATATATATATATATATATATATATATATATATATATATATNCACAGAATATTGATGCCCATAATACACATAACTCATCCTCCTAACATTCGAATGCACAAACACATCACAACTTGTGTTAATAACATGAATACACATAATATTTACACAATATACACAGAACTCATCCTCCTAAACATTCGAATGCACAAACACATCACATTACTAACATGAAATCACAACATGTGTTACTAACATGAATACACATAACGGTTGCCTATAATACACAGAACGGTTGTCTAGAATACACAGAATGATTGCCTGGAATACACAGAATATTAACATAAATATAGAGACCGGCCGAAACGGGAAACGTGATTTCCAAAAAAAATGGACGATTAGTTTACAATGCTTAAAACGACGTCGTTTAGGTACGTGGTGCACATTGCTATGTACACCGTGGTGCACAGTACAATTACATATATTTTTATACCTAAAATTTAAATTATACGGAGTATTTTTTTTTTTAAAAATAATATTGCATGCCATATAACTTAGAAATAAGCTAAATTCACAAGTTTTTAACAATTTTACGTACACAATAATAATCATGAAAAAAATTTATTAATGCTTTCCTAAATGCAAAATAATCAATAAAGGTATTAGTTCCTTCATAAATAAATAATTATAGTTTATAAAAATGATCAAAAATATAAAATCAAATATATATATATATATATATATATATATATATATATATA
>NC_044930.1:13934597-13940308 GCF_003576645.1 Ipomoea triloba
AATATATATATATATATATATATATATATATATATATATATATATATATATATATATATATAAACAAAATCCTCCAAAACGAAATCCTATTTCCCTCCCAAAATATATTAGATTAAAACAATTAAAACAATAAATTATATTAAAAGTACAATAATATTAAAACACGAAATCCTATAACATCAAAAGATTGTTATGCATTAGGATTACTACATTGTTATAATATATATCTATATATATATATATATATATATATAAAAACAAAATCCTCCAAAACGAAATCTTATTTCCCTCCCAAAATATTGTACATTAAAACAATTAAAACAATAAAATAATATTAAAAGTACAATAATATTAAAACAAGAAATCCTACAACATCAAAACATTGTTATGCATTAGGATTAGTACATTGTTATAATCTATATCTATATATATATATATATATATATATATATATATATATATGTATATATATATATATATATATATATATATATATATATGTATATATAAACAAAATCCTCCAAAACGAAATCTTATTTCTCTCCCAAAATATTGTACATTAAAACAATTAAATAATATTAAAAGTATAATAATATTAAAACAAGAAATCCTACAACATCAAAACATTGTTATGCATTAGGATTAGTACATTGTTATAATCTATATCTATATATATATATATNTATATATATATATATATATATATATATATATATATATATATATATATATATATATATATATATATATATACAAAATCCTCCAAAACGAAATCCTATTTCCATCCCAAAATATTGTACATTAAAACAATTAAAACAATAAAATAATATTAAAAGTATAATAATATTAAAACAAGAAATCCTACAACATCAAAACATTGTTATGCATTAGGATTAGTACATTGTTATAATATATATATATATATATATAAACAATCAAGAGAGATTCCTAACGAATTCCTAGAAGATCTAGCCACACATCATCATCATAGATTGAAGAACACAATGAATTGAAATCAAGATGAAAATTAAAGTGCAAAAAGTAAAGATGATATACCAATTCAATCCAAGAGTGATCCAATCTACAAATTGAGGAAAGATTGCTCCAAGATCTCTACCCTAGAGCTTTCTCTTAGTAGAATTGAAGTACAAAATGTGTCTAGATGATGTCCAAGATCTGGAAAAAAATAACTAAAACCTAACTATGGAATCTGAAATTGATCAAAGTGTCTAAACTCTCTTAAACTATGCCCTAAAATCTCGCCAAACAACAATTTAAACTCTGTGAACTAGAGTGTGTACGATCTCGCGTACGTGCGTACATTGGCTCTTACACACTCCCCGTTTGCTCGGTTGCTCTCACAATCATGATCCGATCCTCACCTTTCAGTTACACTTGATGTATGAGCTCATGTATGAGCGTACATGCCCTCGTACACAGCTTAACTTTTCATGCTTTGTCTCATTTACCGTTCTCTTTGCTTCCAATTACCTTCAAATCACTCAAATGCCTTGCAAGTGTTCCAATGTTAGTGCTGACATGAAAATATGACAATTAAGCACACAATTAAATTTGCATTTACCTCTGTTGTTGTTCGTTGATTGAGGATGGACTCTTGATTTTGATTTATTGTTGCTATTCTCTTTGGATTTTGGCTTTGATTTTGAACAATATCTGCAAACGATCGCGTTAGAGTTGCCGGAAGTAGTCGCCCATTATTTTCTGGAACTTTGACATTTTCTTTAATTTCTTGACACTTTTTAGGTTCATTCAGGACAGCGAAGCATTCAGAGATTGATTTTGAGCATCCGGAACCACTTGGGAATTTTATGGAAATTTTTCAAATTCCGGCAATGTAACCGTCGCCAGACGCCCAGACCACTGCACGTTGCCAGCGGTTGCGGTGGCACCGCCTACTCAACCAGTTCAGCCACCACGTATCTCTACTGGAATTTGCATATTTTTATGAAAATGTATTTATGAATTTATGAATGTGTATGAAGAATACAAAATGAATTTATGAATTTTGAGTAAAAATTAGAGTTTTACGAGTACACCCGTGTTTTAAATGGGGAGTTAATATAAAATGTAACTGAGGACTACTTTAGGAAATGTTTTAGTAGTTAAGGGATTAATCGAGCGAAAAATAAAAAAGGGGACTTTTACAAGCAAATCGCAATAATCAAGGGACCCCAGCTACTATAAACTCAAAATTTAAAGCTGAAGGTAAAATTTATTGTTACTAATAATATATATTTTAATACTTATAAGTTATAACTAATATTGTAATACTTACGTACCAAGTTTTCTACAACTTGACCAATCTCATAAACAAGTATTCGTGAAACGCGTCTGCACGGACAGTTTAACTGGCCACATGGGTAAAGTTTGGAAGCAAAGATCAGGAATTGAGACCAGCAAACTATCAAAGTGAGAGTGGCTCCTTTGGAACAGACCCACACAAATAATATTCTCACCATGATGAGTGATGACAATCTTATTATTATTTTTTTTTTGGAACAAAAACTATTATTATTAGTAATAGTAATAATATCTCAAAAGTGCATTCAGGGAAAAATAATCTAAAATCAATATCAATCAACACAATAATTTATGAACAGTTAAGGAGAAACAACCCCATTAAGGATGCTTGGTCAACTTTTGGAAGCAGCGGTTCACATTACATATTCTCTACTTTAAGTCTTAGTTTGCCTATGATTTTTACAGCATTCTTCGTAATATCATTTCATTCAACCACAACCAAGCATCAATCAAAATCAACGGCCTTCAGTCATCCGATTCAGATTCTCGTCCCTTAGATCGCCTGTACCTCCCACTATAAGTATCATACAGACCCTTATGCTCTCAACCAAACCAAACACTCAAAACAAACATTCCCATCTAAAAACCTCCTCCATTTTTATACACACACTCACATAAATTGAAGAATGGGCAAGAAGTCAAGCTTTTCTTTGTTTGGGATGTTCAAATCAAAGGCCAGCAAGAAGGTGTGGAATGGAGAAGATTACCCGAGGGACGACATGGTTGTGAATGCGTACAAAACTTGGCGTAGTGATGAAGATCGTGGTACTATGTGGGTGGCGGAGCCTGGGATTGATAGCAAAGCAACTCTTTTCATCAATGGCAAGACCAAGTTCTGGAGCAACTCTGATAGCTGATAGCTGATGGCTCCAATTAACGATATAGATATATGCACATGTATGTTCATTCATCATATCGCCAGCTCAAACTGTAATTCAATCTGATGTTATGCTTATTTATATCTCATCTGTAATTAAGTTGTTATACCTTAGGTCCTTTTCGTAATGAATTCAATCAAATGAAGATTTGTTGCTTATTTATATCGTTTACTTTCATTTGATGCTATTCTTGTTCTTGTCCATCAATGGTTCGTTCAAGTGTTTTCGCAGAAACCAAAGTCATGGAAGCATTCTAGAAAGTTGGAAAATATTTTAAGTTTTTAAAATGAAAATTTGTGTTAGTAAAAAAATTCTATATTTTCTATTACTCAAATTCTCCACTTAGCAATCATTTATATTTGGACCATGGTCCATACATGATACAACTGTATAGAGCATAAATAAAAAGTACATTTTTAATATACTAAAAGTGAATTATTTATACATGTAAAGTATTATATACTATCAAATAATATACATTCAAAAATTGGAAAAACCCTAATGCCGTCTCCTTTTTCTCTCTAAAACCAAACGTCTTTCTCTGCTGCTCAACTCCGGCCTCCGGCCGTAGCTCTAATGGAGCTTTGAGCCGGCGGTTTTGGTCACTTTCTATGTTTGCTCTCGTTCTTCTTCCGCCCCGAACACCGTCGCAGCTCTGTCCGCCTCCGACCATCACCACAGATCTTCTTCTTCCGTTTTCTCTCCCTTTGAATAAAATAATAGTAGGTAGGTATTGGAGTTTGTTTTGGTAGTCTTGAACTCCTAACTCTACTTTGACTTTACTCACTTTTTATTTTCTCTATTATTGTGTTTTCCTCTCGTTAGTTTCACGAGAATTTTTCCTCTCGTTACTTTCACGAGCTTTTCATTTTCATTAGCATAAATCGTTTAGTTTGGTTTCGACAAGTGTTATCTTATCCTGGGCGAGCAAAAAAGAATGATGACGAAGACCTAGATCTTTGATGAAGCTTTAAACTCCTTGAAGGAACATAGTTTCATAGTTATGAAACAGTCTGCAACTCAAGTTTTCTATAGCATAGTTAGAAAAGTTATTTCTATGTCTGACTGTAAGGAATGGTTTACCATTTCATTGATCATTGATATAAACGTTTTATGTTATGAATTAATGGAATAGCTACGTTTACCTTCAAAAAAATATATATATATACATTCAATATACAAATAATATACTTTATATGGATGATCTATACAGCTATGTGGACCAAGATCCACACCATAATTTGCTTCAGTTATTAAATGGGCCACTAATTTTCCATATTATTTAATATTCTACTCTGATGGGGTTGGTATTGGCCCAACAGGCCCAATGACGTTAAAGCCTAAAATACATATAGCAATCCGGTCCATGAAAGTGGTCCAGTCAAAGTAACAAATAAGGTATTGCAAAAAGTGACAATCCTGCAATTACAAAGGCTAATCACGTCCGAAGCACAAAGAGTCAATATTACCTTCAGCGAAATTTGAACCCACAACTTTTCATATGAAAAAATAACTTGGTGCTACTAGACCACAAGATTTTTGGTGGCTTAAATTACTTCTTCATTCTTAAATTACCTTTCATCCCATTAATTATTTCTTCCCACCAAAAAAATCTTCCCAATTAACCATATCTCCCAAAAAAAATCTTCAGATGAAACCCTTATTTAATAAGGGTATGGGTTTTGCCATTGATGGGGGTATTCCATACCCATAGTAGCATTCACAAAACCTATCAACCAAACACTAACAATCACTTTCATACCCATACCTTATGCCTAAACCCCCCAACCAAACACACCCTATGTGGACTCTCTAGTTCTACTCTCAAATTTTACGCTCACTTTTAAATTCTTGATATAAACATTTCTTTTGAAAACCACACAATAACAATAGTCTATCATTGTTTGTTACATCAGGGCGTAAAACTTAGAGAATAGAATTTGGGAGTGTATGTAGTAGATTTCCTCCCAAAATTACTCATTTACCATACAGTGACTCGATTACCATATACATCACCTCATCTTCCACTATAAATGGCCATTCATGGTCAAAGGCGAAAACACAGCAAGATCAATACTTCTCAAATTCTATCAAAATATGTCTTATATTTTCCAAAAATTCAATAAATATTTCAATCCCAAGAGTTATCTGAATATGTGCATGTACCAAAAATCCTTGAAATATACTGAATTCTTACTTGGGACCAACAAAAATTTTTTAACTTACTGTTTTCACTTAAAAAATCCTAGCATTCCCCCCTCTTTTGCAATTATTTATATTTTACAGGTTTGTGTTGTCCCAACCCTCATAAAGCCAACATACTTTAATGAGAGAAATTCTATAATTAGACTCGAACCTGCTCTCATCATTCATGTGGGAGTGTAAATCGGGACACTGGCTGTCACTAGACCACAAAGTCTTTGGTGAATATGGATGGTCTTGGTTGAATATGGTAAATGTCTAAAAGGGCAGGAAGGGAGGGGGGGGGGGGGGGGGGGGGGGGGGGGGGGG
>NC_044930.1:13940411-13950298 GCF_003576645.1 Ipomoea triloba
GGGGGGGGGGCGGGCGGGGAGGGAGGTGTGAATACAATTTTAAAAATACTTTCAAAGATTATTGTAGGAAAAAAGAGTAAAAGAAAACCGTCAGATTGGAAATCTGCCAATACTGAAGCCACCTTGGTTAGCAAATGATATGAAGAGAGGAGTTAGACATGGCACAAGAAAATGAGCTATCACAAGGTCTACCGAACATAAGCTATCAAAAGCAATGATTGTGAGATGTGTGTTAGAAGCGAAAGCATATCAGATCCTCATTCAAAGCTAAACTGCATCCATTATCCACCATACCTCTAAGTCTCATTCACATAGATCTCTTTGGACCTATAGATCCACCAAGCATAAGTACAAAGAAATACACTTGTGGTAGTACATGACTACACTCGTTCTACTTGGTTAGTTTTCTCTTAAATAAAAAGAGTGAAACTCTTATGAAATTACCAGATAGAGTTGATGAAACTTGAGCAAAATGAGAAGGAAAACATCATTGTCAAAATCAAATCAGATAGAGACACAGAATTTCTCAACAAATCCATAATATAATAGATTTCTATAGCAATAACGACATTCAATATCAACTTTCAGCAGTTGGCATACAACAACAAAATAGTGTTGCAGAAATAATGAACTGAACCATTAAAGAAGCTATTAGAGCCATGCTTACATAAGTAGCATTACCTAAACACTTTTGGGTAGATGCAGCAAACACGGCTTGCTACACAAAAAATAGATGCATGATTCACAAGTTGCATGCACAGACAGCTTATGAGTTGTGAAATATAAGAAAACCAAATGTTTTTTACTTCCACATCTTTGGGCACAAATGTTTCATTCATCACAATGGCAAACATCAATTGAAAACCTTTGATTAAAAAAAATAGATGAAGGTATCTTACAATGTCGCTTTTTGGGCGGTCAAAGATTTGGGATGAATCCCGAGTTTTATCGTTCTCTTGAGGAAGGCAAATATGGAAGTCTTAATAGGTTCTCAAACTAAGGAATAAAGGATCACACACATCATATACAATGTCACTAAGAACAAGTTTGATTTGAGCATGTTATTGTATCAAGTATCAAAACAAGTATTTGAATTCAATAAGGAAAAAGCTTAGGAATGAATTTTTATCTAGCACATGATGCTTCTAGTGTTCTAGGACTTAGGTTATACACATTACTAAGCATTCTCTAGGCACTGAGCACTTTTTAGGTGACCAATGACCTAAGAGACATTTTGTCAAACATGTTGTCTTCACCTTATTTCTCACTTAGGCCTTTCGGATCTTAAAGAAAGAAAATATCTATGATTAGGAGCAACATTAAATCTAGCAAAACCTTGCTAAGATTCAATGCCTTAGACAATCCCTAGAGTTGATCATTCTCAAAGGAAGCAAACAATTGATCATAGATAACAAGAACATTTTACCAATACATTTGATAAGCACCAAGAATACCACTTAAAAAGGGTCTTAATTGGACTAAAAGTGCAACGTTTTGACATCCGATTATAACAATTGCATTCATTTTAGCTCAGATGTGATTAAAATCTTCTAACATCATTCCTAGGAAGAGTTTTTAGATATTTTACAGGTTGGAGAGGGATTTGCGGCTAAAAAGGAGCAAAAGACAAACAAACCGCAATGCAGTATCGTCCCATGCAGCCTCACACGCGTGTGGCTGGGCGTGGGAACTTTCCAGTAACCATCCACGCCCACCACCACGCGTGGTGGCATGCGTGGTCGGGCCAAGGGCCATTTTGGGAAATTTGTTCCCTTTTGTCACCTATATAAATCCCTTTTGCCCTAAACCTAGGGAGAGAGGATACAATAGATCTGAAAATAGTAGAGGGTTTTCTCCCCTCTTGGGGGAAAATTCCTTTTCTTCTAGTTTAGATTAGATCCAAGGGCAAGGATGAAGATTAGGATTTCAAGAACAAGGTTGTAAAGATCCTCTTTCTAAGGGTGGTAACTATTCTCTCCATTCCTAATTTAATACTTGTTTCTTTGAGATTTCCTTTCTTTTTCTTGTTTCTTTAGTATGTTAGAGTAGATTAGAAAGGGGATTGGTGGCCCCAAGGTAGATTTATGTGGATGTTTGATATAAATTGCTAGATTAAATGTGAGCTTTGTGATTGATGGATGATGAACTTGTGTGGATGATGTTCTTCAAGCTTTGTGCCTTTTGTGGCCACATTAGGTAGCAAACCCAAAGGAAGTGAGTGTGTGCGCGATAGCGGCCACTCACGAGTCTAACTCACCCACATCTCCGCTCTTAGATGGAGTGGTAGACAAAGTGTTCGATAAAATGCCCCAACCGAATGAGGATGTGGGAGTCCAAAGTGTGACGCCACTTGGTGATGTGCCACGAACTCCCTAGTCTATTCCACATCTCTAGCTCATGAAACCATACAAAGATAGTCCACATAGAGAAGCCTAAGGCCCCGATCTCCGTCTTTCCTTTATTTTTATCACAACCCACACAACCTTTCAACCCTTCTTACAAATGAATCCAACCCTTAGCATATCCCGTAACTCTTTTCCTTCGACCTCTTAGATGCCAACACACTAATTCGGTTCCCATTCGCCATTCTTGAGAGACACGACACTCGGGGAGTCTTAACTCTTCGTTTTAACACCCTTCCATCACACATTCACCCACTCACCCTAAACACAAAGCATCAAAATGGCGCCGTTGCCGAGGATAGCAAACGGTTCTTGAATTGTGTTGACATCTCTGAAGTAGAATTTTAAGAGTTCTTGAATTGCTTTCTTTTTGTTTGTTTTATTTTCTTGTTTTTGTTATTTGATTCGAGAAGTGAGCTTATTTATCTTGAACATATCTTGTGCTCACTTGCAACTACTTTTAGTTGCGAAATATTTGTTGTTTGTTAAGCTTGCGCAGGAAATTTTCTACAATCAATCCATCGGAGCTTACAATGAGTGCTTATCCGTATTCCCATGGTTACCCACACCATGGAAGACCATACACAAGAAACATTCCACCTCAAACCTATGAACAACACCCACAGTACTATCCAAATCCTTATTGGTACCCACCATCACAATATACATACCCACCTTACCCGAACACTTTCAGTTATTCTAATTACGAGCCATATTCTTACGCTACATCCTCTATGCTTAATTATGAGAGAATTGAGAAACCTACATACCAAAATGGAGAGGAATCCCTTAGTTCAATAGCGGAGAATATTAACAACCGACTTATTCAAGTCATGTAGGAGATTGATCCAAAGTGTGAACCGGCATTAAAGGCCACAATTCCTTCAATCGTTAAACCTCCGATTCATTATAACCCTCCATTAAACCATCAACCGGAGAGACATTGGTATTCTCATTCTTACAGTACTAGCTATTCACCCCCACCACAACCAAATGATAGATATATCAATGAAACACCACCTTTTGCTCAAAATTTCAACCAACCTATACCATCATATGAGTACCTTCTACCGGGAAATGATGAAATCCAAATCTTGAAAGACAAAGTAGAAATGTTCATACAAATGGCCAAGGAAGATACCATCAATCTACGAAATGAAATTAGAAGCGAAATGAAGAAAAATCTTGTCGCTCTTCATGAGGAAGGACTTCCACTAGACGAAATCGAGACCAAAATGTTGTCAATGTCGGAGGAGCTCATGAAGAGAATGCTACCAATGGACCACCCGACAATAGAAACCGACCGACAAGAGAGTGACAAGATGGAAAAAGCAACTAATGATGAAGAGGTGAGTGTAGGAGAATGCACAGAACTTGAGACCCCGGTACTCCAAGAAGTTTCAACTCTTGAGTTGAACACTCAACAATGGGGAGAGATTGAGAGTGAAGACGAGGATAAAATCAAATTAGTGTGGGAAGACGAAAACCCCGCACAAGGTAAAACTCTCACTCCAACTCTAATTAAAAGTTCTTATGATGTTTGTGAGGATGACTCCTTCACGATTTATAATGATAATTTTGATAAATGTGACAAAGTTTCTTTTTGCTTATGGGAGTGTGATTCCTTGCAACTGTGTGATGATACTTTGGGGAGTGAGGATGATATTAAATCTTTTTATTCTTGTGAAAGTGAGTTCTGCGAGTTTGATGAATCGGGAGAAGGTGTAGGCACTTGATAAGCACCAAGAATAGCTCATTTTAGGGGTTAATTACGGGCTAGAATTGTATAGTTTATTACCCATTTCATAAGAATTTCGTGCATTAAGACTCTAATGTGATCAAAACTTCTAACAAGAGTATGGAAGATGTTTTTAAGGTATTCTACAGCCAAAAGGAGGACTTAAGGCCAAAACTGAGCAGAAAATGAAGAAACCGTGAAGCAGGAGCCTCCCACGCAGCCTCACACGCATGTGGAGGGGCGTGGAAACATTCCAGTAGCTCCCCACGCCCGCCACCACGCGTGTGGAGAAGTCGCGGAAAATTTCTTCTGGGCTCGACGCGTCGAGCCCCTGTCTCGACGCATCGAGAAGCCCTGAATCAGCCCTAATATGCTACGGGAAAAATTGACTATCTTGCCCCTATTTTGTTCCCCCTATATAAGGCTCATTATTTCAGACCTTTGGAAGAGGAGGTGGAGGAGGAGGCGGAGGAGCAAGCACCCAATAATCTTAGATCTAGTTTTCTTTTCTCTATGTCTTCCCCTTTGGGGAGGAAACCAATCACTCCTCCTTAGAATAGATTTAGCTTAGTGTAGAAGATGAAGATCATGTAGATTCAAGCTTCCTTAGGTATAAATACTCTTCTTTATTTATAAAGTTTTCTCTTTTACTTTATTGCTTTGTTTCTTTTGTTGATTTAATGCTTTCTATGTTAGAGTAGAGTAGTTTGGGTGTGTGTGCCCTTGTTAATCTATGGATTGATGCTTAGAATTTATCTTCTGATCTTGAGTATTGTGGGAGTATGATTGATGTTTGTATGGATGATGTTGTTCAATCTTTGCTTTTATTTCCGGCCGGGATAGTTAGTGAACCGAGTGGAAGTGAGAGAGTGCGCGATAGCGGCCTCTCACGAGCCCAACTCATCTATATCTCCGCTCTTAATCCGAAAGGATGAGATCTGAGAAGAGTGGTAGGCAAGGTGTTCGATGAAATGCCTCAACCGAATGAGGATTGAGAGTCCAAGTGTGACGTCACTTGGTATTGATACCGTGACTCCCTAATTCAATCCCGAAACCCAATTCCAAGCTACCTACGACAATCAATCCTTTGGCTTAACATTGGCATGCACCCCTTTCTTTTACCTTTTTGTATTTTCTATCTCCTTTTACCTTCAAACCAACCATGAACAAAACCTCTCCCTACGATTCTTGTAACTCTTACCTTTCAACCTCATAAATGCCAACATAAATTCGGTTCCCATTCGCCATCCTTGAGAGACACGACACTCGGGGAATCTTCCTCGTTTTACCACTCATCCACCTCACCACAAAATACATAACTTCAGCACTTCACGAGAGATAGATAGTAGTGAGTGTGTTCACTAGGAATCTTTCAAGGACAACTTTTTGAGTGAAGGAATTTATAACAAGAAGGGAGAAGAGAGGCTTGCTATCCTTAAACAGCTTAGGGTAGTACCCCATGTTTATTTATCAAAACACTATGCTTTCCCCTTCTTTGCTTTTGAATTCAAGGATGTTACCCACCTTGGGACATACCTTGAAGCTAAAGTTCATGGGATGCTTGGTCGGGTCCCAAAATCTGTGTGCCTTGAAGGATAGGTCACACTACGTCTGGCCAGGAGACGTAAAACCATGGCGCACTTGGGAGGCAGTCCCAATGTTATCTTACATTTCTTTCAGCTTTTCTTATTATCTATAGTATACTTTTCTTTATCTTTATTTCAATAGTGTTCTTATAACCTCGGTTGAGCTAACAAGTATAGATCATAAACCCGAGAGTTACAAATTGCCGCAATCGATCGACAATCATCATCGTTAACAAAGGAAGGAAGGGAAACCAAGGTAAAATTTTGCACAGCACGCCTTCCACGCCTGCTACCACGCGTGTAAGCAGGCGTGGAACAATTCCAGTAAGCTGCCACGCCACTCACACGCGTGTGAGCAGGCGTGGGAAGAAACCAGTGAGCTCCCACGCCCACCACCACGCGTGGTGACGTGCGTGGACGGGCACCAGATTTTCGCGGACTTTTCGCGCGAAGCAGTTTAAAACCCTTTCCTTGCTTCATTTCTTCACCACCACGAGCTAAGACTCCCTCAAGCTGAAAATACACAACTCTAAGGCATTTCCTTCCAAGTTTCTCAACTTTTCTTGAAGTTCCTAAGTCATATCCAAGGTAAAAACATACTCTCTTTTGCTATTACTTGCTTGAATGAAGAGCTTACTCTCCTTGAAACATATCTCCATGGGTTTTTCTTGTTTGAGATTTTTCTTGAGACATATTGTTATGAAATGACTTGTTAGACTTGTATTAGGCCTACATTGCTTCTATACACTAAAAATTCCATGTTTTACCATCTCTTTGTGACTAGATCTTGAAATTGTTTGATTTGGGTATTCTTTTGTCATAATGAGATCCTTGATGGTATAGTGAGCATGGTGGGTAAAGTTTGCAACTTTCCTACTCTCTAGGTACTACATCACTATATTCCACTAGTTATTTGGTTCAATTTTAACTTTCATGTTTCCTCCATTTTTCAACCTCAAGCTAGTCTTGAGAAAGAAGATGAAGTTGACCATATGTTGACATTTTGACTATGAATTGAGTATTGATAAGTGCCAAAAACAATCAAAATTTGGGTCATGTTTATATGATATTTTAATGTCTCAGCACCCAATTATGATCACTTTCATGGTTAAAACCTCTAATTAGCATCTATTTGACAAATCCAGCTCAAGAAAAATACTTTGAGTCATTTTCGAAGGATACAACAAAGTTTTGGGCCAAAAGAAGCAACAAACAAAGAATCCATCAAGCAGGAGGCTGCCACGCGCCATCACACGCGTGGGAGCAGGCGTGGAATTAATCAAGAAAGCTCCCACGCAAGGCCACACGCGTGTGACAGGCGTGGAAGCGGGACAGTAGGGCAGCAGCGGAATTTCGACTCCTTGGCCAGCTATTTAAACCCTTCTTTCTCAATTTTGGAGGAGGACTCTCCCAACTTTCTGATCTGATTTTTCTCTCTATTTCTTCCCCTTTGGGGAGGAAAAACACACTAAATTTCCATTAGAGTAGTGTAGATCTAGGATTGAAGATGGATTGAAGATGTAGAACTCACCATCCCTTGGGTAACACACTCTTTCCATTGAATTGCTAGTTTAGATTTATTATTAAAAGTAATTTCTATTTTATTGTTTTGAATGATTTCCATGATTGAGTAGAGTATTTTTGGGCGTGTGAGCCTTTGTTAAACTCTTGATTGTTGTTTAGAATTTGCTCTATAGTTTTGAAAGATGAAGGAGTAGGATTGATGTTTGTATGGTTGAAGTTGTTCAAACTTTACTTCTATTTCGGCCGGAATAGCTAGTAAACTGTAGGGAAGTGAGAGAGTGCGCGATAGCGCCTCTCACGAGCCCAACTCACCCATATCTCCGCTCTTAGTCCGAAAGGACAAGATCCGAGAGGAGTGGTAGACTAGGTGTTCGATGAAATGCCTCAACCGAATGAGGATTGAGAGTCTGAGTGTGACGCCACTCGGTACTAATACCTTGACTCCCTTACTCGATCACGAAACTCGTTTTCTAAATCCCCTATGAAGATCGATCAATTTGTTTAACTTTGGTGCACACCCCTTTCATTTCTCTTTGCATATTTAGCGTAATTTCCTTTCTACAACCCCCAAACTTACTTATCAAACCAATCTTTTGTAATACTTGTAACTCTTGCCTTTTAACTCCGATAATGTCAACACCAATTTAATTCCCATTCGCCATCCTTGAGAGACACGACACTCGGGGAGTCTTGACTCTTCGTTTTACCACATCCACCTTCACATTCACCCTCACCACATACCCACAGCATCAAAATGGCGCCGTTGCCGGGGATGGCAAACGGTTCTTGAATTGTGTTGACATTTTTGAAGTAGATTTGTAAGAGTTCTTGAATTGCTTTCTTTTTTATTGTTTTATTTTCTTATTTTTCATTACTTGTTTAAAGAAATGAGTTTATTTGTCTTGAATATTTTATTGCTCACTTGCAACTACTTCTAGTTGCATATATTTGTTATTGGCTAAGCTTTGTGCAGGAAATTTTTGTTAAAAATCATTTGTAAGCTTGCCAATGAGAGCTCAAATGTATCCCCATGGTTGCCCACACCATGAGGGTAATCCTTCAAACTATGTTCCTCCCAAACCATATCCATATTATCCCCATTCCACCCATGCTTACATTCCACCAACATATCACTATCCACCTCAAAACCCTTATCCATTTCCATATCACTACTTACAGCACCCAACTTCTTATCCATCTTATATACATAACCATCACCCACCACCAAACACACACCCTATCCCACCGAATCAAAACAAATTTCCCCCACAATACTCCATTTATCAAAATGACTCGATAAGCTCTAAAGAAATATTCCAAAACATAGAGAGTAAGCTTGCACTAATGATGAGAACAATCAACCCAAGCTATACTCCCGAGCCATTTTCGTTCCATAATTCCCACCCAAACAACCATTACCCATCTCCATCACAAATTCTTGAAGTAAACAATTCTACCCATTTCATTGAGACACCACCTTCCAATCCGTATTTTACCATACCCGATCCTTGTGATTATATCCCACCGGCCAAGAACGAAATCGAAATTCTTAAAGAGAAAATAGAAGTGTTCACAAGAATGGCCAAGGAGGATACGACTAACTTGAAAGCCGAAATCCGGAGCGAATTAAAGGATTATCTCGCTACTCTCCGGGAAGAAGGACTTCCATTGGAGGAGATTGAAACAAAAATGCTAGCCATGATGGAGGAGTTCATGAGGACAAGTTCATCACGTATAGGTAATCCACTTGAAGAAAATCTCCCAATTTTGGAAGCTAATCCAAGGATGGATGCACAAAACGCTGGAAAGGAAGTAGGTAATGAAGGGATGGTAGACTGTTATGCTCCGGTGCTAGAAGAAGTTCCAATTTTCGAAATGGAAAATCCAAAAGAAGTCGAGATGGAGAGCAATAATGAGAACATCGAAGTAGTGTGGGAAGATGAAGAGCCTACATATGGTTGTTAGGAACATCATGTAATAGGTTTTGATGATACCAACTGTTAAGTAAGAATCCCCAAGTCTCGATACATAGGCAAAACAATGTAAGTTCGATAAGTAAACTAAGAGCGAAAATACAACCGGGTAATTTGAGCTCAACTCGGGAAATATTTAAGCTTAAGGTAAACTTGTTTGAACAACTTAGAAGTTTTCGTGTTGTAAGCAAACAGATAGATCAGAAGCAGGCACGAGACAACTCTGGAGGAATAAGGGTCTACGAGACATCAACTAAGTCTCGAGACACAAGCCAAGTTCGAGAGGTAAGGACCTCTCGATATACCTATCGAGTTCGAGACGTAAAGAATATTCGAGAGATAGACCTCTCGATACATGGGATTGAAACATCAAGTGGTCGAGACATCTTCTATGGTCTCGATAAACCGGCACTTCTCCAAGAGGCTGAATGTTAGTCAACATGTGCAGATAAAATACTCTAAGTTTGGAGAAGAAGAATATCATGGAGATAAAATATTGAAGAGGTGCTGAGCGGGAGGTTTCAAAATGGACGGAAGTGGATGACACGTCAGACCTCCACCACAAACGGTCAAGAAGTGCACCAATCCTGAAGTGGTCAGATTCCCCAAACAAGGAATGATGGGAACATAAAAAGAGTAACTTTATCCAAAAGAAGCAAGTGAA
>NC_044930.1:13950468-13987296 GCF_003576645.1 Ipomoea triloba
AAGGGAAGTTTTTAGTGCAATCCTTCCAGGGAGTTTCTGGAAGAAGAGTGGACGTAGGCGGGTTGGCCGAACCACTTAAAAATCTCTCTTGCATTTACTTACTGTTTTCATCTCTCGCTAACTTCTCGATTGCACTGCATATAATCACACCTATCGAACTAACTAAAACTCGTGCTAACTAAAAGGGGATAACATTTCCGCTGCGCATAAAACTTTGTCTTCACCTCGTGAGGTATCGAACCTAAACATCCTAAGTTCAATACACACGAGAGGTCGAAAAGATTTGCAAAATCTTATACAAGTCTATTCACCCCCCCCCCTCTAGACTTGTACCCCATCCCCTTGGGACCAACAATTGGTATCAGAGCAAGTTCTCTGATCGATATAAACCTTTGTTTATATTGCCTAGAGATCCTTCTTTGAAAAATCTTATTAAATATTTTCAAAGCACGAGATAAGTTTTCAATATGGACAGCATGTTGTCGAGACACCTTCTCTTTGATCTTAGCAGGTTTGACGACTGGAAAACACGCATGCTTGCGTACTTATCAGCCCTCCATGATGAGATGGCCGAGGTTATAACTTCTGGACCAGTCAAGATCCTAATGGTTAATACTGCTGCAGTTCAAACCCAAGAAACACCAAAGTACATCCCAAAGCCTAGGGAAGAATGGACCAGTGATGATAGGAAGAGAAACAACCTGGACAATATTGCCAAGGATATTCTCTTCAGAGCTATAGACGAAACCATCTTCCCAAAAGTGAGGAAGTGCAAAACGGCAAAAGAGGTATGGGATACTTTGATGTTAATTGGTGAAGGTGACGAACAGGAAAAGGAAAACAAGCTCACCGTGGCCATGAAGAAGTTCGAAGACTTCAAGATGAAGCCAGGAGAGAGCATCGACAGCATGGAGTCTCGGTTCATGAAGCTCACAACCGAGATCAGTGACCTTGAAAAGGAGATCCCACAAAAGGAGCTGAACCTGAAGGTCTTACGTGGCCTCACTAAGGAGTGGGAAGTAAAGGTGATCACGATGAGAGATCACCGAGATCTGAAGGAAACCACAACAGACAAACTCTTCCGGGATCTCAAAGCCTTCGAGTTCGAGATGTTCCCAAGAGATGAGGACATTGTGGATCGACGAAACGTAGCACTTGTTGCTGAGCAACCATCCACATCTTCAAGGTCAGACTCTAATCCTATGAATGTTATGTCTGACGAACAGTTTGCTCTCTTTGTGAGAAAGTTCAGGAAATACATGAAGATGAACCAGGAGAGCAACAAAAGTTCACCTTCCTCCTCAAGAAGGAAAAATGAGAGATATCCATCCAGAAGGACGGAGGAGGAAAATCAGGGTCTATGCTACAACTGTAGAAGACCGGGACATTTCAAGGCCGAATGCCCTTACCCACTAGTAAGCAAGCATCAGGGCCAAGAAGGCAAGGATTCCAAGAGAATAGAGGAATCCAGGGAGAAGCCAACACAAGGTGGCTTCAAAGGATCATCAAAGACGTATCAGCGCAGGAAGGCGCTTGTTGCTGAAGAATTCGAGAGGACAATCGAGGAGTCCGAGACGTCGAGCTCCAGCGAAAGCAGCAGCAGCTCAGAGGATGAGAGGGGGCTCATCTGCTTATACACCGAGGAAGAAGAGAATCAATGCCTAATGGCCATTGACAATGAGGTAACCTCTACTTCCACATCTCGCTGCTCTATTTCTACCTCTCGTTGTTCTTCCTTCAAAAGCGATGAAGATCCCTTTGAGATGCTTGAAACATTCAAAAGGGATCTCGCAGTCGCTAATAGCACTCATGCCAAAATCAGGAAGGAAAACAGCAAGCTAACTGCTGAAAGAGATATGCTTAAGAACGTCTCGAAAGAGAATTCGGAGCTAACTCTCAAAGTAAGTGAGTTAGAAGCTAAAATAATCCAACTAACTGAAGAGTGCAAAGCTCGAGAGACTAGAGAGCTTAATCTTCGAAAGGTCATAGCATCATACACTAATTCCTCCAAAGCTATGGAGAAAATGGTGGTTGCTCACAGACCTACAAGTGATAGAACCGGTCTAGGGTTCCATCAAGACCATCTCTCGAGAACTAACCAGACCAATGGTTTGGGAACTTCAAGAAATGGAGGATCTCAACCCAAACCAAAGAAAGGTCATAAAGGACCAACAGAAAAGACCAGAGTAGCTATTCATAAACCGTCCCTATACACCAGCAATGGAAAGTATAGGAAAGCTACGAAGAATGGCCGGGTAAACAATATCGAGAGATCACCTTGCTATCTCTCGCAAGGCCATTCCAAGTACAAAAAGAGCTACACTCCATACAATGCACCTCAAGGCAAATATGGAAGGTCTGAGATCCACATAGTTAGGAACTCACGGATGGAGAAAGGAAGACTCTATCCATCTAGTGAGAATTGGTCATCAAATCACAAGTTCTGGAAGAAACCTCACTTTCAGCAATTTCACATGACCAAACAACGTATGAAAGGCATGGTGCATAAGCCGGTCGAAAAGTCTCTACCTAAGTTGATTTATGCACCAAAGAGGCCTAAAACCTTTGCTAGCATTCCTTATAATTATCAAACGTACAATGGCTACATTGCACCTAGGCCTGGAATAATGGGCACAAGGTATAAATGGATGCCTAAACTCACTAACCCACCAGGACCCAAAGTTTGGGGACCTAAACTTGCTTGATTTCCTTGCAGGACACCAGGGACGTGTGGTTCATTGACAGTGGATGTTCGAGACATATGACTGGAAATCTAACACTGCTTGAGAACATCCAACCTATCGAAGGTCCCTTGGTGACATTTGGCGACAACGAGAAGTAGGGGCGCACAAGAGCTGTTGGTGAAATCCAAAAGAATGAGCTGGTTATTAAAGGAGTGTCCTACGTTGAGGGGCTCAAGTTCAATCTCCTTAGTACTAGCCAGTTCTGTGACAAGGGCCACAAAGTTGTCTTCACCAAAAGCAAATGTCAGATTATGAACGAGGACTCTCTCGAAGTCGTCTTGGAAGCAGCAAGGAAAGGAAACATGTACATAGTGGATTGGAGGTCTGCAAAACCATCCCTATGTATGCTAGCAAGGAGCAAGGAAGATTTATGCTGGGATTGGCACAGTAAGCTTAGTCATCTGAACTTCAAGACTATCAACAAGCTTACTAAGAGGAACTTAGTGGAAGGACTGCCCAAAGTGACGTTTCGAGAGGATAAAATCTGTGAGGCATGTCAACGTTGCAAACAGATCAAATCCTCTTTCAAGAGCAAAGCCGAGACATCATCCCCTAGACCATTAAGTCTTCTTCACATGGACTTATTTGGCCCAGTGGATCCACCCAGCATAAAGGGAAAGAAGTACACTCTTGTGGTAGTGGATGACTACACAAGATTCACTTGGACCGTGTTCTTAACCAAGAAAAGCGAGACAAAAATTGCCCTACCAAATCTCTTGAAACAAGGTCAAGTTGAACAGGAAGTCTCGTTACTAAAGATCCGGTCAGATCAAGGTGGAGAGTTCGTTAGTCAAGTAATCGAGAGCTACTGCAACGAGAACGGAATTCATCATCAACTATCAGCTGCTCGAACACCTCAACAAAACGGGGTTGCTGAAAGAAGGAACAGAACTCTCAAAGAAGCCGCAAGGACCATGCTCTCGCAAGCCAACATATCACAAGGATCTTGGGCAGAAGCAATCAACACAGCGTGCTACACCCAAAATCGGTCCTTGATAGTAAAAGGAGTTGGAAAGACTCCATATGAGTTGTGGAATGGAAGAAAACCGAATGTAAGGCACTTCCACTCATGCGGGTGCAAATGCTATATTCACAACAATGGCAAGACTCCACGAAGAACTTTTGAAGAAAAGGCAGATGATGGAGTATTTCTGGGATACTCATCGACAAGCAAAGCACTTAGAGTCTTCAACAAGCGGAGTTTGGTGGTTGAAGAGTCCATACATGTTACCTTTGATGAAAGGGCATCAACAGATCAACCATCAAAGACAACGGAAGCTGCTAAGGAAGATCAGCCAGAGTCTATCGAGAGATCAAACTTACCTCTCGAAGACAAGCAGTCGATAGTTCGAGACGTAGCAGAACTCCAGTCAGAATCAGATGATGAAGAGTCTACCAAGAAGAAAGCGCCTGACTCAGTTGATCAAAACCAGATCATAGATGTTCAACCCATATCTCAACCTTCAATGGAAGTATCAACTGAGGAGCCGCAACCCGACCTAAGATGGCTGAGAAATCACCCTGCTGATCAAGTGCTCGGAGATGTACGTGACAGAGTTCGAACCAGATCAGCTTACAGAGAAAGCATGTTTGCTTGTTTTCTATCTCAAATAGAGCCTAAGGTGATCGATGAGGCTCTAAGCGACGCAGATTGGGTGCAAGCAATGCACGAGGAACTTCATCAGTTCGAGAGGAACGACGTTTGGGAACTAGTTCCGAGACCTCATCATCAGAATGCCATTGGTACAAAGTGGGTTTTCCGAAACAAGATGAATGAGGATGGAGTTATTGTTAGGAACAAGGCCAGCCTTGTTGCCAAAGGCTACTGTCAGGAGGAAGGAATAGATTTTGATGAAACCTTCGCTCCAGTGGCACGTCTCGAAGCCATACGCATCTTTCTCGCATATGCCGCCTTCAAAGATTTTAAGGTATATCAAATGGATGTCAAGAGCGCTTTTCTGAACGGACTTCTCGGAGAAGAGGTGTACGTTGAACAACCTCCGGGTTTCTTGAAGGACGTGGGAGCTGACAAAGTATACAAATTAAAGAAGGCACTTTACGGCTTAAAACAAGCTCCGAGAGCTTGGTATGATACCTTATCCTCTTTTCTACTTCAGTGTGGGTTCACCAAAGGCCTAGTGGACAAAACATTGTTTAGAATTACGGATGGGGATCACATCTTATTGGTGCAAATCTATGTGGACGATATCATTTTTGGTAGCACCAATCCAGACTTGTGCGAGAAGTTCTCAAGTTTGATGAAAGGGAAGTTCGAGATGAGCATGATGGGAGAGCTCAACTACTTCCTTGGACTACCAGTGAGACAGCTTAGGGAAGGTATCTTCATCAACCAGGAGAAATACACCAAGGATCTGCTCAGGAAATACAACATAGAAGGGAAATCCTCAGTCAGAGTACCTATGGGAACCTCTCTACGTATCGCTGTCGCCAGCGAAGGTCGAGAGGTCGATCAAACCACTTATCGAGGTATCATCGGATCTCTTCTTTATTTAACTGCAAGTAGACCAGACATATCCTTTGCAGTAGGTGTATGTGCTAGATTTCAGGCAAGTCCTAAGGAAAGTCACCTAAATGCATCCAAAAAGATTCTTAGATATCTAAAGGGTACGCAGAGTGTTGGGCTCTGGTATTCGAAAGGTGGATCTTTCGAACTTATGGGTTATTCAGATGCGGACTTTGCCGGTTGTAAGATAGATCGAAAGAGCACATCAGGGACATGTCAGTTGCTAGGTGGAAGACTTGTCTCATGGTTTAGCAAGAAACAACATTCGATAGCTACAAGCACTGCTGAGGCAGAATATGTAGCAGCTGGAAGTTGTTGTGCTCAGATCTTATGGATGAAGCAACAGCTAATGGATTATGGTGTTGAGTGTAAGGAGGTTAAAATTATGTGTGACAATACAAGTGCCATTGCCATCACCCACAACCCAGTGTTACACTCCAGAACAAAGCATATTGATATTAAGTATCACTTCATCCGAGACCACGTTGAGAAAAAGGACATCACTTTGGAATATGTTGCAACGGAGGAACAACTAGCAGATATTTTCACAAAAGCGTTATGTGAAAATAGATTCTCTCAACTAAGGTTAGAATTGGGAATGATAGAGTTGGGTTGAATGGTCAAATCTGATCTTCTTGTATTTATTGCCATGAACTGTTTCGCCTGTGAGGGGCGGTTTCATCAACTTTATGGCAGCTTTGGAGTTACACAAGCATTGAATGGTCATTCATATTGCATCCCGTGACTCAACAGTGGTAATCCTATTGGGCTATAAATAAGAGGGTTTCTTTCAGAAGTTCATACCATCAACTTCCCATGGAGAAAAAGAAAGGAAAAGATGATGTTCCATTCTTTTATAGAGGAAAGAAACCGGCAGTCAAGTCCAAAGATTTTCAAGGAGAAAACTATCCAGAATCAACGAAGGGTGAACAGATTACGGAGCTTCCTGATAATCCAAGCAAGAATCCTGTTCCCATCCAAGGTGAATGGATCCCCAAATACGAGGAGATCCACAACGATGGGATACTGGAATCGGGAGAAGAGTCCTGCACAAGAGGGACTCCTACTGCTGCACATTCTGGAAAAGGGCCTTCCTCAACCAAATGGAGAACCAAGGGAAACGGAGAGGAAGACCAGATGGGACTTTCTGAGGTCTGCAGCAGCCAAAGGGATGATCATACCTAATCCAAAGACATTAAGAGGATTAGCGATGAAGATGGTCACTCCCAACTATAGTAAGCAGCTCCGGAGAGAAGAATAAGAAAAGGGAATAGCCACCCCCAGTTCTGTTATTAGACAAATAGGACTTTAGATGGCTAGTTCCCGCCTTAACGATAGATTCCTATTAGGCTGACCAAGGCCAAACAAAAGTTTCTAGGGAATTTAATAGGATATTGATTCATATGTAATGTATCTGGAAATCACTAAATGAACTTAAGGATATGTTCCAAGTGATATCTTTTAAATGAATCAAACTTGTGACACCATCCGCTATACAAGTACCATTTGAGGACAGGGCACAAGCCCAGGGGGAACCTCAGGCTACACTGGCCACTGAGGTTGAGAGAGTGCCCCCTACCAAGTCCCTGTCAGGAACTTTAAATGTTGATATACTTGCTGTTGATGGTGCTGAGGATGTTGATGAATCTGTTGGTTTGCCTCAAGAGGAGGCTCGAGAAGTTGAAGGTACTGGGATCAGTGATCCAGTACAGGGTATTGTTGAGGAACCACGACAGGTGGTTCGAGAGGTAGATATTCCAGCAGCTGAAGATCTAGACTGTGTGGTGGCTGCTGATGGTCAGGGCACTGTGGTCAGGAACCCAGTGCAAGCTTTTCTGAATGATGGGTTGACACATGATCTCTCGGTTGATCGAGAGATAACTGAACAAGCTGTGGAGTGTGCATCAGCAACAGAAATCCTACCTGCTGACTCTGATGAGCTGAATGCTGAAATCACATCTCGATTGAATCAAAGTGTTGAGAATGTATCGAGTTTGGACGACTTCTCCAGAGTACTTCGCTGGATCAACTGGAGAACAGGTCCCTTTGATCAATTGATCTCAAGAGCAGCAGAGATGGAGGCTGAGGAACGATTTGCACTAAACTGGTTAGATCTCACTGAAATCCCAGCCGACGAGCTTCAAAACCGTGCCCATGAGATGCAAGTAATCAGGAGTAATCTTGGTCGATCTGACAAAGGAAAGGGCATAGCTGTTGATGCACAAGAAGATGAAGCCGAGCCTGAAGAAGATCCTGAACTAGATGCTCAATTTCGAGAGGATATCAGGCTTGCCACAGCAATATCCTTGGGACAAAGTGTAGAACACACGAGAGGTCCAGGAGAGACCTCTGGGGTTGCTCGAGATGATGCTGACACTCCTACTCCAACTGCAGCAATCCCCTTATCCCAAGTGAGTGAATCTGCTCTAGAAGACCAGGTAGCTTCGAGAGGTGAATCCGAGACCTCTGAAGCACATGAGGTGGCACCTAACTCTGTCTTACTAATGCCACCACCTGAGTCCACACCCTCGAATGCAACAGATGAAGCTCAGACAGTTCGAGAGGGTGAAATTTTGTTGCTCCAACTCCCAGGCTTTCCCATCGATATGGTTAATAGGGAAAGGTGGAGTGCACCAGGTGCTCCTGAGATAATAGATATTCCAGATTCACCAGAGCATACTGAAGTACAAACAAGTGAGCAACAAGAGCAAAATGAGGAGAACCCTGCTGGTTCGAGAGTTGAGGTTCAAGAAGGTGGAAACCGGGAAGCACCTGCCGATGAATCAACTCCTCCAGTAGATGATCACGTTCCCAGCACTGGTTCGAGAGGTAGTGTTGAGGGGGAACCTCAATCAGATGGAAACCGGGAAGCATCTGATGCAGAGACTCCCACCTTGGCCAATCCTACCTTACCAGCAGCTGAAGCTGAGGCTCCAGGTTCGAGAGGGGAAGAGCAAGAAGTGATCCATCCCTCAGGTGGAAACAGGGAAGCACCTGATATGGAGCTACCTTCGAGCTCTGATCCCAGTGTCCCTGCTGAACCTCAGGAAGTCAGTCGAGAGGTGGAATCACGAATGCAAGTCATGGGTGGAAATCTGGAAGCACCCAAGTCCCCTCCGACTAGAGGTACCACTCAATCTTCTTCTCCTTCTTCTTCTGACTTTGATCAACAGGCCGAACGAGCTTGCATTGGCGAGGTGCGTCAATTCATGGCTGATCAATCTCAGAGGATGGCTCAACTTGAGCATGTACTTGCTGTTGTTCGAAACGCTGCAATACCTGTGACTGGCTCCGGTGACTCCCAAGCCAATCACGAAGAACTTCTCGAACAAGCAGTGTGGGCTGAGAATGCAGCACAAAGGGCTGCGGATGAGGCTGCGGTAGCTCGAGCAGAGACTAAAAGGATGAGAACTGAATTCGCCGAGTTACGAGCAGAACTTCAAGCCCATCAACGCGCAAGTGAACTTCGACAGGATGTAATACAAACCATACTCACTGACCTGTCGCACCAAATGCCTGCCCAAATCCATGCACTCTTCGACGGTTTGTCCTCCTTACTTTCCCTCCGCTATGATGCCAACAAGGGGGAAAAGAAGACTCAGGGAGGGACTTCAACCAGCAAGAAGAGGGCGGCAAGTGAACCAGCTGGACCTCCTCCTCCTCCAAAAGTTCCAAAGTCAACAAGAAAACAAATGGAGGAAGCTGAAAGAGCAGATATGTTAAGGATCCAGCGTTCACTGGAAATAGGAGAAAGAAGAGAAGAAGACAAGGAAATCAGAAGAAAGAAACAAGAACAACAAACAGCCAAAGAGAAGAGAGACAAGCTACTCCTACAGAGCTACAAGGCAGGGACCAAAGAAGACTCAAACGAATATCTTCATGGAATCATAGTAAGTCTTCTTACCAAAACTGACTTAGCTCTTCATAGCGGTCTCACTCTTCCGGAATGCATCGAATGGTGGAGAGATGGGGTGATTGAAGGCAACTTCATAGGTGAAGCCTTTGTCAATTACCTTCACCTGGATATATCAAACGAATATCTAGAGCAGGTGAACTTTGAAGACCTCCACAAGACACGAGCAGCCATAAACGAGAAGAGGAAAACGAATAAGCAGTAAGCTCTCGATGTCTACATGCATTCGAATTTGATGTTGTTCTTTATCTTCTCTCTTTTCTGCTAAAGCCCTGTAAAACACTCCTGTTATGATAATATATATATCTTTTGTTGGGGTGTTGCGTGAGTTTGGTTATTCTTGCTTTAGTAGATCAGTTGTCAAACTTACCATATGCGCTGAAAATAAAATCAATGCTTTTTCTTTTTCAAATCAGCCATATAAGTAAGTATAAGTGTTGGCATCATCAAAAAGGGGGAAATTGTTAGGAACATCATGTAATAGGTTTTGATGATACCAACTGTTAAGTAAGAATCCCCAAGTCTCGATACATAGGCAAAACAATGTAAGTTCGATAAGTAAACTAAGAGCGAAAATACAACCGGGTAATTTGAGCTCAACTCGGGAAATATTTAAGCTTAAGGTAAACTTGTTTGAACAACTTAGAAGTTTTCGTGTTGTAAGCAAACAGATAGATCAGAAGCAGGCACGAGACAACTCTGGAGGAATAAGGGTCTACGAGACATCAACTAAGTCTCGAGACACAAGCCAAGTTCGAGAGGTAAGGACCTCTCGATATACCTATCGAGTTCGAGACGTAAAGAATATTCGAGAGATAGACCTCTCGATACATGGGATTGAAACATCAAGTGGTCGAGACATCTTTTATGGTCTCGATAAACCGGCACTTCTCCAAGAGGCTGAATGTTAGTCAACATGTGCAGATAAAATACTCTAAGTTTGGAGAAGAAGAATATCATGGAGATAAAATATTGAAGAGGTGCTGAGCGGGAGGTTTCAAAATGGACGGAAGTGGATGACACGTCAGACCTCCACCACAAACGGTCAAGAAGTGCACCAATCCTGAAGTGGTCAGATTCCCCAAACAAGGAATGATGGGAACATAAAAAGAGTAACTTTATCCAAAAGAAGCAAGTGAAGCATGAACTCAAGAAAGTGGAATATGGAATATTCACTACAAAACAAAAGGCTCAAGTTACAAGACCACTACTCCATGAAAAATGCTGAAATTGTGCAAAGACCCATGTTCGGCGTGGGAGACCAATTTCAAACGGAATAGTTTTCCCTCCAACGGAACTATTCTTCTACTCTCATATATAAGGACGTAAAGACACAGAAGAAAAAGAGGGTTGTGAAAAAGAGGTCAAGAGGTTAACAAGAGGTGTCTGATAAAAACGTTCCAGTGCAAAGTGCTTAACTTGGAAATCATCCTGATATTCAATACAGCGAGAAAACACATCTTAGTGTTTCAAGAGAGTTACAAAGCTTAAACTGTTATACATCCAGAAGGTGACCGAAGCTGCTCTACATCGAAGTTGATTCAACGATAGCTTGTGGTCAGATTGGAGTCTGTTACATTCAACTGTGACAACCAAAAACACCTTGCTTTGGATTAAGCAAGAGAGGTGGAGTAACCTGGCAGCTGTCCGAGTGAAAGAAACCTGAGGCTTGACGCGGGCTTGGTGATCAAAGGTCAAGTGCTCGAGAGGTGGAGTAGCTGGAAGCGGGGAGAAAGACCTTGGAGAGGCGGAGTAACCTGGCAGCTGTCTTGTGAAGATCCTGAGGCTTGACGCGGGCTTGGTGATCAAAGGTCAAGTGCTCGAGAGGTGGAGTAACGAGAAGCGGGGCGAAAAACCTGAGGCTTGAGGCGGGCTTCGTGATCAAAGCTCAAGCGCTCGATATTGTACTAAAAAGGGAAGTTTTTAGTGCAATCCTTCCAGGGAGTTTCTGGAAGAAGAGTGGACGTAGGCGGGTTGGCCGAACCACTTAAAAATCTCTCTTGCATTTACTTACTGTTTTCATCGCTCGCTAACTTCTCGATTGCACTGCATATAATCACACCTATCGAACTAACTAAAACTCGTGCTAACTAAAAGGGGATAACATTTCCGCTGCGCATAAAACTTTGTCTTCACCTCGTGAGGTATCGAACCTAAACATCCTAAGTTCAATACACACGAGAGGTCGAAAAGATTTGCAAAATCTTATACAAGTCTATTCACCCCCCCCCTCTAGACTTGTACCCCATCCCCTTGGGACCAACAATGGTAACATTCCTAAACCTTCTTGCATTACTACCTTCGAAGATCCCTATTCTTTTAATAGATTTACTTTTGACACTCAAGTGGATGACTTCCTTTTACAATGCAACAATGATTTATATTCTCATGATACTGAATGTTTTTATTTCCGGGAGGATGATTCCATAGGCTTTGTTGACAATTTTATCAATGAGTGCGAAAGTCTAGATAAAGATACTCATGCTCCTTGTAAAAACGACTCCCTACGCATTGATATTTCTATTGCTTACGACTATGATTGCTTTAATTTTTGGGAGGATGACTCTATAGTAAATCGTGATATATTGTTTGGAAATCATAGGGATTCTAGTTTGTTTGAAGATGAATATGATAGTTTTAAATTCTTGGAAAATGAATCCTATGATTTGGGACGAGATGAGTTGATAAGTGAAGGGGAGATTACTTTGTTATATTCTGAAAAAGAAAAGGGTAATCCTTTTAGACAATTAGAGTGGGGGGATGAGAATAGAGAGTGTGAGAAAGAGGTGATGGATAAGGAGGGAATTTTCACATTCGATTTGTTTGAGGGAATTGAGGAGAGTGATATGACCTCTAGTGAAGAGATATGGTCTCAACCTTATAATAAAATTGATAAAACCATCAGGGGTGGAAGGGAGAATGAGAAAATAGGGGAAGATCACACTACCTTTGAGAAATCAAGGGGAATGTTTGAGGCCATGAACTTTCCAATTATACACCTTGTTCTTCCTTTGTTTGAATGGGAATTCAAGAATGTCCTACACCTTGGGGCATTTTTTGAAGCAAAAGTACATGGGACGCTAGGCAGGGTCCCAAAGTCTATATATTTAGCAGGATAGACTAATCTAAGTCTAGCCAAAGACTCTAAACAAAGGCGCACTTGGGAGGCATTCCCAACGTTATCCCTAGGATTTAAATTTCACGTTATTAATTCTTGTTTTTTCTCTTTTTAGTACATTTTGTCTTTTGTCTAGAATTTTTCGACTAACCACGCAGATTCTCCATCCTAAAATGGTCCTCCAAGGTCCATTCGTCAAAGAAGGTGACCAAACTCAAAAAGGGGAAAGAAAAATTTGAAGAAGGCAGGCAAGCACAGTCCACGCCACTCACACGCGTGTGAGTAGGCGTGGAAATTTGCCAGAAAGCCGCCACGCCCGCTCACACGCGTGTGAGCAGGCGTGGAAATCTTCTAGAAGCTAGCCACGCCCACTCCCACGCGTGTGAGTGGCGTGGTCGGGCACCAGAAAAACTGCTTAAATAAGGCGCAAATGTGTTCTAACCCTTGCCCATTTCTCATTTCACTACATCCAAAAGCTAAGAGCTTCATCCAAGGTAAGACTAGCCTCTTCCAAAGCAATTCTTGTTACAAATCTATTGAATCTCCTTCCTAAGCTCTTCAAAAGGTAACATTCCTTCTCTCCATTTTTATTTACATCTATTGGAATTTATTTTCTTTGGAAGACATATTTGTATGAATGAATGTGGTTTGATGATTTTCTTGATTGAGATGGCTTAGAAATAGACTTTAGGACTTGCTTGGAACCTATATTTGCTATTAGAAGATGAACATTGCAAGATTTGAGAAATTCTTTATATCTAGATTGCAAACCCTAGGAGATTTGGGTATATTCTTATTCATGATAAATGGGGAATATGAAATATGAAATGTGAAAGTTTCTTGCTCTTTAGGCTTTGAGAATGATAATCTCCACCTGTTGCTTTGTCAATTTCAAAAATGTTATTGTTTTCTCATCTTTCAATTCCTACCTAGCTAAGGGAAGAAGAAGAAATTGACTTTATATTGATCATTTTTTGAATTTTACATGATATCACCCGTGTAACACCCCGGACCTACCTTCCCGTACATCCGAGGCATTACCGCCACACCTAGAGAGAGAGAGTTCTATCATTCCTCGATAAACTTCACTCTAGGTGCACAGGCTAAAGGAACTATTCTCATCACAACAATCACTCAACAGATACTTAACACTTTCATACATATCAACTGGTGAAGCTTCATTAAGCAAAGTATATAATCTTGCAAAAATACATACATAAGATTGCCCCTCGGGCCAAAATACCAACAAGGTTCAACCTAGACGCAACTAGTTATGCCTAACCATCACTAAGGCTACAAAAAGTATATGTACACCAAAAATTTTCCCAAAGACTCCCAAAGATCCGACGTCTAGTCAAGCATGTGGTACACGGGACCGGTGAACTCTCCCCAGACCAGGTGCTACTCCCCCTCATACCAGGTAATATGGTCCAAAAACCGAGAAGTGGTTATGACCATCGACCACTCCTCCCAAACATCCCGAGGGCTAGGGTCCCAAGGGTAGGGGTAGTGCACAATGAACTCTAGGGGATCGCTACCATCTAACGGCTCTATGGGGTAAAAGCCGTAAGCAGCCTGGACCTCGTCCATAACCGAGCAAGAGACAAAAGGGGCCGACGGAGCCATAGGAGTATCTGGGTTGGTGGGAGCCTCGGGAGCATAACCAGGTGCGTATGGGTCTTCTCCCTCCATCATCTGTATGTAATCGTCATAATCCATGCCCTGACAAACATACTCCGGTGAACTTTCGGAGTTCACCGGGCTGCAGGAACTGACACTAGACTACATCTGATAAGAACACAGTGAAGTGTAGTTAGCACGACGGCTAAGTAAGGATATCCATGGGTTATTCAAAACTAAATAAAGGTTTTGTAAAAATTGTTACATAGGAAACCCTATACCTTACTCATCGGCAAAGATTCTACCTGCAACCGTTATAAATAGCAACTTACATACATTATGAGCACAATTCAATAGCGTCTCATATCATTTTCCCTCTTGACAAGGTCATTAGGTAATCATTTACATACTCAATAATATATTGTTAAACAATTAAGCATACTAGTAAGCAGTAGAAAACATAATTCACATATTCTTGCTTGTAATCACTTTAGTAGAAAACCTTTCCTTCATAATGAAATTCTCATCACTTTTCACTTTTCAAAGAGAGAGATCACCCACAACCTTTGGGTACTTAAATACTTGTCACATCTCTCTTCCCCGTAGTTACGGAGTAATTACATTCACATTTCAAAATTTCTCTTAGTCCTAGATAGAAAGTGTGAGGCCTTTGGAGTTCTTTCTCCACTTTTGACCACTTGGATCGTTGAACTCGGGTTCAGTGGTCATCGCCCGGTCTAATACTAATCCCCTGGACTTATAGGAGCGTTGGAATGATTCCTAGCTAGCCTCACTAGGTTCATAAGAACGACACCTACCCGAACATAGAGTGACTATACTTAAGTGTGCACACCCCCGTAGGAGTACCGTTTCCTTCCGGGTGATATAGTACTCGGCGAATAGACTTCGCCCACAGTATGATTGATCATACACATGATTACCATGCGGAATAGGCACTTTAAGCTCATCTTTATCCCGTGGTTAACAAGATCCTTCACCACTTTATTAGAACTAAGGTTTGAAAACATTTTTCTACTCTTTCCTTTTTTTCTTGCATTGAAAATAATTTGAACATACTTGGGTCAATCCCAATACTCAAAAATTAATTCTCCTTTTAACCCAATTCAAAAATTCTCCTTTTCTTTTACAAAACATTTGGATGATCCACTAACATCCTTTCACAAAAGTAATTTAAGTGTAACAATTCTACACTTTCAACCCCACATTTTTCACATAAGTCTCACATTTGACACATACATCTCAACGCATATATCATATATATTTCCCAACTTCAACATAGGCATAACACATAACATATATTTATTCTTTACAAGCACATAATGCCACTTCCTTATACTATTCATAAGTTCACCCATATGTAACACAACCTACATAACACATATACCTAACTACATAGTATGACACTTCTTACTAACAACATATATAATTATGGTTTATACATACCATATACTATACACAAAAGGTGCCATTTTATTAATACATACATACCCATATAGGTACATATATATATACGATTTTCATATACATATACATAATACACCTATATAAATTATACATATATATATATATACTATACTACACGTATATAATATATATATATGCCTAATTCACGTACATGCCTAATTCACATATAATATATATATATATATATATATATATATATATACACTATACCACCCGTATGTACACATAACTAGGTACATACTACATAATAATATATATATATATTACACCATACGTACATATACACAAGTATGTACACAATACATATATATACATTCATCATGTACACAAAAATTCTACCTAGAACTCATCATATTTCAACCAAGCTATCAATTATCTAGTTTCGAACAACCTCAACCAATTAAAGGGATTCCTTACCTCAATCGGGTTTCAAATTTTGTAGGAGATCCTTGTAGATGATTTTCCCCAATTCACCTTAAAACCCTAGAATTCCATCAACCACATAACACATGATTTTAAGAAATCTTAACTTAGATTCATGTTCTAGGATGAAAAATAAAGCTATCTACCGAATAAAATTGGAGTTTTACCGAATGTTTGGAGACTTTGTTGAAGAAATTTAGCTATGGAATACTAAGCTTCAATGAGGAAGATGATGGAAATTTTTGTCTTCTCTCCCTTGTGATATTTCGGCAATGAGGCAAGGAAAAATGAAGTTGAAGACTTAATTGTTATCTTGCTTCATAAGCTAGAGTAATACATGGTGAAAATTAGTGACATGTGTCACTTTCTAGTGGTAAGTAGAATAAATATCTTAGCTTAGACTGATCGGGATTAAATCAGATGAATTCTCGGTAGAAACTAATTCAATTCAAATAATTCTCGAACCCAAAAATTTATTCCAGTCTAAAACTCAAAATTGGGCTAGGTTCGGTACACCGCGAAATTTCGCGATGTACGATCACAAATAAATTTTGGCTGCTATGGGCTAATCTAATTAAATAGGAAATTCAAGAATAATAGTATGATGTCTAAAAATCCATTTCCTAGGACAAACGGGTCCGAATACTAGTTCCTAAAATTTTTACGGTTCGTGACCGGGACGTACGATCGCAGCTTATTACTAACTGTCCTTACTTATAATAATTCTTTTGAGGCATCGGGAGATCATCTCATGAATGTTATAGCCTAAAGAAATATTTTTCGAACCTTAATTTTTACTGAAATAGGTGAGGGGTTACAACCCGTATATGACATGTTCATTTTCTTGAAAGAAGCATGAATGAAGTAAATGCAATGGATAGGTTCTATGTTACTCCTTATAAAACATATGCCCACATATCGTTCAAATCTCGTTGATTGTATCTTTTAGGCAATGTCTTCCCACTCATCCACGGCTAATCAAGAAGAAATGAGGGCTAGAAAAGGAAAAGCCCCGATGATTGAAACTGAACTGACTGAGCCTAAGAAAGAAAGGAATGAAAGAATTATGGAACAAAGGATACTTTTAACCGAGAAGCAGCAAAGACGTTTTGAGTATGCGGTCTACCTTCCGATAGCCAGTTGGAAATTCATTGACTTAGCGACATTGAATCCTTTTCAATGTCGAAATTCGCTAGCATGTCTCATCCATCAACCTTTCTGGAGTAAAATTTTTGGATGGCGTCACTCGACCTATATACCTACCGTCTATGAATTTGTGGCCACTTTGGAGGTTACAGGAAAAACTAGCGACCTGAAAAGTCCAACGATCAAATTTAATCTCTTCAATGAGCCTCATCATATTTCGGTCAACACTCTAGGAATTTTGCTGGGATTTTATACTAAGGAGGACCAGGAGAGTATGTGGTACAAAGAACTACTAATTGATTTTGGTGACTCCGAGATGCCAAGGAGATTTTGGAAGAGGATTGCAAAACCAGGAGTTGAATGGAGTGGATCGAGGGTACTACAATCTCAGCTTAGAAGAGACGACATTCGAATTATCCGGCGAATAATTGCTCAATCTTGGGAAGGACGCACAGGAAATTTCGCAAAAGTCTACAGGACTGACTTATTTGCACTTTGGAGCATGGACACGAATACACCTGTGAACATGGGAGTGGTGTGCAAGAGATGGTTGAAGGCACAACAATCTAAAAAAGTCACTTCTTTGTTCGTAGGAGCATTAGTCACTCAACTGTGCCTTGGTTTAGGGTATCAGGCAAAGATGGAAGAAACCAGCAAGGTTCTGAAAAGCGCAGCAATGACTCCGTTATCTATGACGGATTTATCTGAGCTAAAAATTGGTCGAAACTTGCGGATGAGAACGGGAACAAGAGCAACTAAGAAAATACTACCCAAGGAACCAAAGAAGAGAGTCAATCTATCGCCTCCCTCTCTCCAAAATCGAACACGCCGAGGGAACAAATCCATACCCCTTCGGACAATCAAAATCATTCTTCGCCAACCCTATCTCTGAATATCTCAATCTCCAATGATGCCCCACCTTCAGAAAACCAGACTCCTATTCCACCACCAGCATCACCTGCAGCTCCAACACGCTTCACAAAAGTCACCAATTGGGAAACAATGCAAAGATTTCAGTATGAATTGCACACGAAACATGAAGCACTCTTGGAACAGAGGGACGCAAACCATTATGAACTCATTCAAGATTTGAGCATGCAGATTGCATTTCTGCGAGAAGAACTGGCAAGAAGAGGACCCAACTCAAGGCTATGACTGACATTTGAAGAGACCTTGCCTTCATAAGAAATTTGGATGATTAAGTATCCATGAATCAAACTCTAAGAATCTGTTTGGGAACACTGTTATTTTTTATCTGTTTTTATTATGCTTTTAGTATTTTATGCTTTTTGGTCTAGATCCTACCACGTTTCGTCCAGCCAAAGACGTTAAACGTGGCACTCTTGGGAGGTACCCCAAACTCAATAAGGACAAGATTGAACCAAGGAATTAAATGGTCAAACGAGGTACAATTCTTACTTTCCATCTTTCATCAACAAATCTTTTATGGAATATTTTGTCTAGGAAAAGGGACGGCCAATGCTTAAATGACGAATTGCTACGAAAGGTATATCTTCTATTCCCTTTTGAAAGAAGGATGGTTGTTCAATGCTTGGTATAACATTCTTATTTTTTGAGTTAATGAAAGATCTTTTTGGGTGTTAAAATTAAAAAGATTAGTCCAAGCCCAGGAAACACTTTTAAAGTATGGAAAGGTGCTCCTTGTTAATTAATTCTTTGACCCAACTCTTTCTCCACCGCTCCTCATGGCAACATCGAGGACAATGTCATCTTTTAAAGTGTGGAAAGGATGTCTTGCATAAGACGAGTAATCAGTTGAGTTGATAAGGTGTTAGGATAAAAGAGTGTGTTGTTGTCTGCACTATCTAGGAAGACTCTTACTTTTATGCCAAAACAAATGTTTGAAATATGCTCTGGAAGCTATCTGTGACACACACCACCATCAAAATTTTGAAAATTCTGTATGATTGCATGTCTTTCGTCTTCTATTTTAGTGGGACCTTAGTCAAGGATCGCTCGAAGTGGGAGTGTGTACTTTCTAGGCTTTAGAAAGATAAAAATTGCGAAGCCTGGAAATGAACTAAATCTAGCAGGACATGGGGCAAAAGGAGAGCTTTAAAGTGAGCTTTGAGTGAAAATAATCCCTACTCCCTAGAAAGAGGCATGAGGGGTTGACATGGTGAAACGTGAATAAAGGCTTTCAAAAAGGCCACTCCCAGAGATAAAATCCGAGGAAAGCCTTCTCGCTAGGAAGTGTTCAACCATAGTCTTCGAATGCTATATCTGGAGTCGGTTGTCCACTTAAAATGTTCCTAGGAGAAGAGAAAAATGAGAGGAGGTGAGCCGCCTCGCTAGGATTCGGGCACCCATTGCACTGTCTTCGAAAAAGCATGGATCTCCATGTGAAGTCGGGTAGCCCGACGATGTTATCTTGGGAGGTGAGAAAATAGAGCGATTGCCCAAGCCATGGCGATGAGCGGTCCATGTCTCTGCCCTCACTTAATTTTCAGTACAGGGGCTTTGGCGTATGGTTGGAAATTGTGGCTAGGTTGTGCACATTGTTCCCACTAGTGGGATAGGCTTTTAGGCCCCAATAAAATAGAAGACGAATCCCCAATAATTGCATGATTGGAAAAGTGTGATTATCATTTTTGAAACCCGCACTTGAAAAGCATTTGCTTCCTTAGTATATTCCTTGCATTTGTCTGACCTAAACTTAATAGTCTTGGTAGATAGTGAAGGGAATTTCACCCGCTCCATTCCGACACACCGGATCACGAAATTTTTGATTATCCTATCTTCATTTAACTGTTCTTGGCACTTAGATGATTAGGATTTGATAGAACGCTTGCTTGAGGACAAGCAAGATCTAAAGTGTGGAAACTTTGATAAGTGGCAAAACAGTCAAAATTTGGGTCATGTTTAGATGATATTTTAATGTCTCAGCACCCAATTATGATCACTTTCATGGATAAAACCTCTAATTAGCATCTATTTGACAAATCCAGCTCAAGAAAAATACTTTGAGTCATTTCCGAAGGATACAGCAAAGTTTTGGGCCAAAAGAAGCAACAAACAAAGAATCCATCAAGCAGGAGGCTGCCACGCGCCATCACACGCGTGGGAGCAGGCGTGGAATTAATCCAGAAAGCTCCCACGCAAGGCCACATGCGTGTGACAGGCGTGGAAGCGGGACAGTAGGGCAGCAGCGGAATTTCGACTCCTTGGCCAGCTATTTAAACCCTTCTTTCTCAATTTTGGAGGAGGACTCTCCCAACTTTCTGATCTGATTTTTCTCTCTATTTCTTCCCCTTTGGGGAGGAAAAACACACTAAATTTCCATTAGAGTAGTGTAGATCTAGGATTGAAGATGGATTGAAGATGTAGAACTCACCATCCCTTGGGTAACACACTCTTTCCATTGAATTGCTAGTTTAGATTTATTATTAAAAGTAATTTCTATTTTATTGTTTTGAATGATTTCCATGATTGATTAGAGTATTTTTGGGCGTGTGAGCCTTTGTTAAACTCTTGATTGTTGTTTAGAATTTGCTCTATAGTTTTGAAAGATGAAGGAGTAGGATTGATGTTTGTATGGTTGAAGTTGTTCAAACTTTACTTCTATTTCAGCCGGAATAGCTAGTAAACTGTAGGGAAGTGAGAGAGTGCGCGATAGCGGCCTCTCACGAGCCCAACTCACCCATATCTCCGCTCTTAGTCCGAAAGGACAAGATCCGAGAGGAGTGGTAGACTAGGTGTTCGATGAAACGCCTCAACCGAATGAGGATTGAGAGTCTGAGTGTGACGCCACTCGGTACTAATACCTTGACTCCCTTACTCGATCACGAAACTCGTTTTCCAAATCCCCTATGAAGATCGATCAATTTGTTTAACTTTGGTGCACACCCCTATCATTTCTCTTTGCATATTTAGCGTAATTTCCTTTCTACAACCCCCAAACTTACTTATCAAACCAATCTTTTGTAATACTTGTAACTCTTGCCTTTTAACTCCGATAATGTCAACACCAATTTAATTCCCATTTGCCATCCTTGAGAGACACGACACTCGGGGAGTCTTGACTCTTCGTTTTACCACATCCACCTTCACATTCACCCTCACCACATACCCACAGCATCAAGTATGGAATAGAATGAGCTAATCCTTGCATGTATATGATAGAATTGTTTATGAATACCAAAGTGATATTGCATGCAATGAGTTCTTATGATCTTTTCTCTAAAATGTGCAATATTGATTCACATTCATGTTTAAAGAGGAAAATGTTTTTCCTTGTATTGTGCTTTGCTTGTCAATGTTATACGAAAAATGTCTTCTCCGAACGAATTTGCACAACAAATAGCTAGAATGCTCCAAAAGGGAAAGGCTCCAGAGGGAGAGAACAGTGCTAGAAACGCAAATACTCACTATATTGAAGTACCCACTGGAAATCAAATCTTATTGATGACACCAACCATGCTGGGTCGGTACAGACAACTGTTGAATTTCCCGATTGTGCAATGGAAATATGTCGACTTGACAGTGCTGGAAGATTTTGAATGTAAGTATGGACTGGAGAGGTTAATCGCCGAGCCTTATTGGAACAACTTGTTGAGCTGGAGGCAGGATACTTTCATTCCCCTAGTCCATGAGTTTATTGCAAGCTTAAATGATGAAGGAGTGGCTGGAGATCTCTACAGCCCGACCATTAAGTTTCGGCTTTTCAATCAGGATTATTACATATCGGCCAATCGCTTGGGTGCTCTCCTAGGATTCTACGAGGAGGATGACCAGTCAAAAACTGGTATCAAAGATTAAGGCATGATTTTGGAGATAGGGACATTCCAAGAAAGTATTGGTCGATGATCGCAAGGCCGGGAGTTGAATGGGTTGGGTCGAGAGTAAGAGTTTCTCAAATCATAAGGGAGGACTTACGAGTCTTATGGAAGGTGATTGCACACTCATGGGAGGGCAGGCCGGAGACTTATGATCGAGTCTCCAAGGCAGAGCTGTTCATGCTATGGAGTATGGACACAGGGTACTCGGTGAATATGAGCTCAATTTGCAAGAACTTGCTTGTTGCACAGCAGCAAGAGTCAACGAGGGCCATTTTCATAGGCCCATTGGTGATGAGAGTGTGTGTCTCCTTAGGTCATCAAATGAAGATACATTGGTTTGAACACAGGCTTCAAGGAGCACAGATTGTTCCTTTATCTCCCGAAAACGTCGCAAAGCTTAACCTAAGACATTTGACGCGAACGAGGGAAGATGATGAGATGGCGGAAGATCATGCTGACACGCCAATGACATCTCCAGGGTTCACACCCTCGCCGATGTCATTCCTTTCCCCATCCTCAAATGAGCTATACTCGCCTGTGGACTCTTCGATGTATTCTCCACCACCACGAGAGCCTGGACCATCCGTACCTCCACCATAAGCCGAGGAGCAAACTTCCAACTCTGCAAGCTACAACATCCCAAGCTGGTTCACCCCAGTCACTGATTGGAGATCCCTCTAGAACTTTCAATATCAATTGCACCTGGAGCAGATGCAGAAACTGGACGAAATTGCAAGGGAGATTAAGGAGATCAAGAGAGCGTGAAGAGAGGAAGGCATTGGAGAAAAGAAAAGAAAAATTGATGATGATGATTTGTGACTTGATAACTCAAAACAATGATTGTGGACAATTTTTTTTTTTTTACTTTCACTTCTATTTATATTTTTAGCTATATTTCTGTTTATGCTTTATCTTGCACGTTTCGTCTAGCCAAAGACGTTAAACATGGCGCTTATGGGAGGTAACCCACGAATAAGGAGAAGAAGAGACCACTCCACCATCACCAAAGAAAAACCAATCTTGAAAGGTATAATTTTATTCTTCATTTATTTCTTTACCTTTACTCTAACCATGTTTTGAAGGGCAAGCATAGATTGCACAAATTTTTGATAGAGATGCACATTGTAAGTAGTTCTCTTATCCCTGATTCGATGCCCTGTTTGATTTGATTGCTTTATTTTCTTGAATCATAAATGAAGAGTTGCATAATATTGTTGTGTCGGATGTAACCTGTTTATTAGAATTGTTTTAGCCCAGTTCACACTTTTAAGTATGGAAAAGGGGCGTGTGCAGAACCCTTTGAACATATATCCTATTTCCTCTGTTCCTCATGGAAACATCGAGGACGATGTTTACTCTTAAGTGTGGAAAGGGTGTATGTTTCTTGAAATAGTTGATTGACTGAGTGATAAGGTATAGGAACTAGAGAACGTGTTATTGCCAATACTATCAAGGAGGGCTCCTAACCTTGTGCCAAAATTTGAATGTTCTAAATATGCTTTGGAAGTATCACTTTGCACCAATTTGCACATTTTTATCAAAAATTGAAAATTTTATGTGTGCTTGCATGTTCTTCACCATGTATTTTGTTTGGACCTCAGTCAAGGATCTCTTGAAGTGGGAGTGTGAATCCTTTGAGTTTTAGAAAGATAAGAATTGCGAAGCCCGGAAATTGAACTAATCTTAGCAGGACATGGGGCAAAAGGTGAGCCTAAGTGAGCTTAGAGTGAAAACAATCCCTACTCCCTAGAAAAAGGCATGAGGGGTTGATATGGTGAAAAGAAAAAGGCAAAGGCCACTCCTAGAGATAAAAGTAGAGGTCAGCCATCTAGTCTGGATACGAGGTAACCATTGCACCGTCTTCGAAAAAGCATGGAGATCCATGTGAAGTCGGTTACCCCGAAGAGATCCTAAAAGACGAGAAAATAGAGAGGAGGTGAGCCACTTCGCTAGGATTCAGGCACCCATTGCACTGTCTTCGAAAAAGCATGGAGCTCCATGTGAAGTCAGGTCGCCTGATGACGTTATCCTAGGAAGTGAGAAAATAGAGTGATCGCCCAAGCCATGGCGATAAGCGGTCCATGTCCTTGCCCTCACTTATATAACGCAAAGGGGCTTTGGCGTTTTGGTTGGAAATTGGCCGAGGGACGCACATCGTTCCCACTAGTCGGATCAGCTGGAGGCCCCTAGAAAATACAAGGTGAAACCATTTTGTCACTTGCATGCTTGAAGGTGTGAGCAAATTTTCATGTTATATCCATCTCTTGAGACCTTAACTTCCTTAGCATATTTCTTACATTTGGTTGGCATGAGTTTAGCGGTCTTGGTAGATAGTGTAGGGGATTTCACCCACTCAACTCCGAACACCTACACATCACTTGATCGATTAACCATGAAAGAAAGAACTATTCTTGGTGCTTATATGATTAGAGTTTAGAAAAGTATGCTTGCTTGAGTACAAGCAAGGTTTAAGTGTGGAAACTTTGATAAGCACCAAGAATACCACTTAAAAAGGGTCTTAATTGGACTAAAAGTGCAACGTTTTGACATCCGATTATAACAATTGCATGCATTTTAGCTCAGATGTGATTAAAATCTTCTAACATCATTCCTAGGAAGAGTTTTTAGATATTTTACAGGTTGGATAGGGATTTGCAGCTAAAAAGGAGCAAAAGACAAACAAACCGCAATGCAGTATCGTCCCACGCAGCCTCACACGCGTGTGGCTGGGCGTGGAAACTTTCCAGTAACCATCCACGCCCACCACCACGCGTGGTGGCATGCGTGGTCGGGCCAAGGGCCATTTTGGAAAATTTGTTCCCTTTTGTCACCTATATAACTCCCTTTTGCCCTAAACCTAGGGAGAGGATAGAATAGATTTGAAAATTGTAGAGGATTTTCTCCCCTCTTGGGGGAAAATTCCTTTTCTTCTAGTTTAGATTAGATCCAAGGGCAAGGATGAAGATTGGGATTTCAAGAACAAGGTTGTGAAGATCCCCTTTCTAAGGGAGGTAACTATTCTCTCTATTCCTAATTTAATACTTGTTTCTTTGAGATTTCCTTTCTTTTTCTTGTTTCTTTAGTATGTTAGAGTAGATTAGAAAGGGGATTGGTGGCCCTAAGGTAGATTTATGTGGATGTTTGATATAAATTGTTAGATTAAATGTGAGCTTTGTGATTGATGGATGATGAACTTGTGTGGATGATGTTCTTCAAGCTTTGTGCCTTTTGTGGCCACATTAGGTAGCAAACCCAAAGGAAGTGAGTGTGTGCGCGATAGCGGCCACTCACGAGTCTAACTCACCCACATCTCCGCTCTTAGTCCGAAAGGACAAGATCCGAGAGGAGTGGTAGACAAAGTGTTCGATAAAATGTCCCAACCGAATGAGGATGTGGGAGTCCAAAGTGTGACGCCACTTGGTGATGTGCCACGAACTCCCTAGTCTATTCCACATCTCTAGCTCACGAAACCATACAAAGATAGTCCACATAGAGAAGCCTAAGGCCCCGATCTCCGTCTTTCCTTTATTTTTATCACAACCCACACAACATTTCAACCCTTCTTACAAATGAATCCAACCCTTACCATATCCCGTAACTCTTTTCCTTCAACCTCTTAGATGCCAACACACTAATTCGGTTCCCATTCGCCATCCTTGAGAGACACGACACTCGGGGAGTCTTAACTCTTCGTTTTAACACCCTTCCATCACACATTCACCCACTCACCCTAAACACAAAGCATCGACATTGCAATGCATAAACCTAATTAGAAATACAATTCGCACTAGCATCATGACTAGAATCACAATTCAATTCCTAATTGAAATCCTAGCCACACATTCTATCAATTGAAATCAACATTAAATCTAAATTTACCAAATTGAAAGCAATTAGTGTAAAGATTAAAGCAAGAAAGTAGATTACCTAATAGATTGCAAGTAGAATCCAAACTACAAATGAATTCGAGGAGTAGAAAGATTGTCAAGCTCTCTTCTCCAAAAAGATCTTCAAAGTACAATGTGTAAACTAGAGAGAAAAAGTAAAAATGAATCTAAATCTGAATCTTATGTCTTATGTGGTAAAATTATCCTTTAAAAATATCTAATTCTAGCTTAAATAGCTTCCTTCCAAGCACCTTCTTCAAATGTCTCGCTAATCCCTGTCCATGATCGTGGGTCGCTCGTGGATAGTTCCACTTATTCAGCCATGTTCCCTTCCACGATCGTGGATCAGGTCGTGCAACCTTATGTTCTCCATCCATGATCTAATCCACGATCGTGGACCCTTTGTTGACATGCTCCATCCATGTGATTCTTCCTTGGTTGCTCCTGGTAAAGTCCACATGCCTTTCCTTAAGCTCAAAACCCTGCAAAACCACTAAAGTGCAAGATATGATAGAGATTTGCAACACATTAGCACATTAAAACAATTATGACCACAAATCAACCAAAAAGGATAACAATTGACCATAAATTGACCACATAAAGACCCTTTGTTAGGAATATCAGTTTGTCGCACGCAGCAGTGGCAGCACTTATGGCCGTCGGCGTTTACCACCCAGCACGACCGCGTCCACCGCCCAACACCACTGCGTCCACCGCCGACTCCCACCGCCACCAGCCACTGCCCAGGCGCCTAGCACTCACGCTGTCTAGCAAAGTCGTAGTCGCATTAGGCGAGCAACAGCCAGACAACAGCGCCACCGCCCACAACCCACTCCAGTCCGGTCACCGTCGGTCCACGAGCGCCGCTGCCCTCCGCCCTTCGCTCTTCGGTCTCAGGTATATACGAATTAATGGATTATATATTTATTGATTTATATACTCAACAAATTTGTATATAATGATTATATATTTATAAGATATGATATATATATATATATATATATATATATATATACACACACATATATATATATACAAACACACACACACACACACACACACACACACACACACACATATGACAGGGTTGACTTCATATGAGACAACACCTTCCCGTGACTGGTCATTTGTGTGTGTGTGTGTGTGTGTGTGTGTGTGTGTGTGTGTGTGTGTATATATATATATTACTATGTTTGACTGGTCATTTTGTGAAAAACCTACAACTAAAAAAAAATCGTGGGGGCCAGCCTACTTAGGCTCGCGGCCCGCCCCGCTAGCCTTATTGACAGCTCTACTTACCAATCTTTAAAACCAATACAGTAATTTTGTCTAATAATAATAATAATAATAATAATAATAATAAGGTGGTAAAATGCTATTGTGCACAAAAAGAAAAGAAAAATAAGGCGGTAAAATGTTGTTGTGCTCAAAGAGATGGGATAAAAAAAAAGGGAAGGTGTGAGGGCTAGATTCAAACCCCTAATCTCCAACAAAAACACTATAGACACACATTTCTACCATTTCTCCATTTGAGTCTTTTAAGTTTAATTGCAAACTTTTTATTGTTTTAATTTCTTAACCAGCTAGGTAAAAATTAAATATGGGGCGGCCCTCTAAAATTTGAGGCCCTATGCTATTGGGTAGCTTGCACAGCCCAAAATCCGGCCAGGAAAAGTGTAAACGGAGATGGAATCCTTGAGTGTGGATCTCGCAAGGATGAGAAATTGGAGCTAAGTAGAGTGGATGACATTCATAGGTGTGTGTCACCAAGAGTTCCTAAGAGTAAAGCAATGTAACACGGATCTTTGGAAAACATTGGTTGCAATGGTAAAAAGCATTAAATTAAAAGCGCAAGAAAGCAATTAAAACGGGGAGTTGGATTCAATCACTTGAGCTTATGCATGCATTAGGCTATGGTGGACTAGATGTAATGCAAACCGTGACTAACTTAAGGGAGAACAAGGCACCATCACTAAGTCGCGTAGGACTTAGACTCTTAGGTCCTCAATCGGCTAAGGCATTCTATCAAGCACTTGGTCTACCACTCCTTCTGGATCTAGCCCTCTCGGATCGTAGGGTGGGAATGTGAATAAGTAAGACTTCATGGAAGCACAAAACCTTACTACTTCCACTCTCTCATACTCCTCACTCATCCCGGTCGGCATTGAGCAAATGATCAATACTCAACATCATTCACACAAAAGCATTTAAGACACAATTGCAAGAATCCATGGTTGAAAAAATCGCTAGGCGCTCCTGGGGCGCTCGGGGAGCGCCTAGCGCCTAGGCGCCAGTGTATTTTTCTATTTTATATTTTAGTTTTTAAAAATTGTTTAAGTATTTTCAATTTTTTAAAGACTAATAATTATAAATTATATAATACTTTAATAGTTAATACTAAAATATTAAATATTAACCTAAAAATATCTAGAGTTTGTACAATTTAGAGTTATTTCGCTCAAAACGATGTTGTTTGAGTGAACTAACCCATTAAAAAAAGAAAAACAATAGTTAATTGGCCGACTAGGCGACCTAGTCGTGCCTAGGAGGCCTAGGCAGCTTAGGCGGCCTATGCGGTCGCCTAGCCGGCCAGCTGCCTAGACCACCATTTAAGGTGATACGTGATAAGCACCAAATATAGCTAGCATCAAGGGTCTAAGTTGGGGTAGGTTAGAAGCATTTTGGCATCCTTTTGTGAATTATTTATGGCTTTTTCGTGCTCTAATGTGTAAGGTTATTGTAAATCTCTATTTTCGTTTGTTTTGTTGATTTTATAGGTCCCGGGGGTAGAATGGCCAAATATAAGGACTTGACGAGCAAATGAAGCAAAGAAGGAAGGCTCGAGGCAAGATGGAGACCCCTCCACGCGTGAAACCGGCATGGATAATTTCCAGTAGGGTTCCACGCCACATCTCCACGCGTGGAGAAGGATTTATGGCCAGAAAACCGTCACGTACGAGCATACGCGACCCAAAATCAGCATTATTTAAAGGGCCTTTTGGCGGAAATTTGTAGGGAGAGTTTAGTTTTAGATTAGAATTTACATTTTGCAGAGGTTTAGGTTAGATCCTAGGGGTAGAAAGTGGAAACATCAAGGATTGTAGGTCCATTTCTTATTTTGTAATCTTCTCAATTGCTAGCTTTAATTTCAATTTCTACTTTTCAATTCCTACTTTGAAGATTGGCTTGAATATTGTTCTCATTTACATTTTGCTTTTGCAATTGAAATTGGAATGTTGCTATTGTTGATCATGATTGTTAGTGGCTAGTTCTTTAGGATTGGATTAGGAACCTAGGATCTTGCACTCATGATTTGAGATTGTTGAAATTGGAGCTTGATTTAAGTTGTTCTATCTATGTTGTGGGTATAATTTGATTGATCTTGTGGAATCGAGGGCCCCAATCTCTCCAAGAGTCTAAGATCACACACTTGGCGAGACATCACAAGAGTGTGAGAGCTATATGCTCACATCTCCCGCCCTTTATCCGGAAGGATTAGGTCTGGAGGGGACTCGTACACCAAGTGTTCGATGAAATTCCCTAACCGAATGAGGATTAGGAGTTCGAGTGTGACGCCGCTCGGTATTGTGCGTGTAGTTTCTTTAGGTAGACCAAGTGGCATTTCAACCTCTACCATAGCCGTTGAGTGCGAGAGTCGAGAGATCCTAATCCAATTCGCTTATCTTTACATGTGTTTTCATTGATTGATTACCTTCATTTTGCATTTGTTTACCTTGTTTCATGACTTCTTTTGCATTGCGTGATTCTTGTGACTCTTGCTTCTTAGCATCCTAAATGCCAACGCTTAATTCGATTCCAATTTATCATCCTTGAGAACACGACACTCGGGAAACTTTTTCCTCGTTTTAACACAATACACACCTCACTTAAAACTATGACATAAATACGCTAGGCGCTCGATCGGCACCTAGCACCTAGACGGGGATTAAACGACACCTAGGCGAAATTTTTGCAACACTACAAGAATCTCATCTCTTCGACATTGAAAGATCAAGCATGCATAATCTCTAGATCATCAAATCTAACTCCTAGGGATTCTAGCTATAATTCATCATGTAATTAAATCTCAATTGCAAGAGATCAAGTCTAGCAAGTATTGAAGATGAAATGGAGATGAAGTAAGAAATGAATACCAAACTTGAATCCACAATTGAAATCTTCAAATACACAAATTGGAAGGAAGATCTCCACAATCAAGGAGAGTTTTTAATTCTCCTCCAATCTAGATCTCTTCTTACACTTGGAATTGAAGCATAGGAATGTAGCTAGTTGAATCTAAACCTAATCTAGAGTGAGAAAAACCCAATCTAAAAGCTTTAGAAATTACAAACAATAAAAGAAGATGAATGATCAAAATCCCTGCCAAAGGCCATTTATAAGCGTTAATTTTATGGGCGTCGTACGCTCGTATGCCCATTCATACGCTCCCATATTTTGCGTAATTTCCCGCTCCATGTTCGTGGTTTGGGTCGTGAGAGAATTCTATTGCGAATCCACAAACCCTCCACGATCGTGATGGTTTCGTGGACGCATATCTCCATTGCACTTCATCCCAGATGCGCCATTTCAAGCCCATATGCCATCCTTTATGCTCCAAACCATCATAGACACTATAATGTACACCTTTGTAGGGCATTGCAACACATTAGCACATTTCTAAGCATTTTCATCATCAATCAACCACAAAAGACTCTAAATAAGCACAACACAACTCCTACTTGACCCATAAAAGCATACATCTTTAGCACTTATCACACTCTTAGTTATCAATAAATGTACTCTCAAGCTTGTCTAGTGTATGATCAATGTTTATTATAATTACAAAAATGTCACTATATTTTTCTTTTCTTTCTTATTTTCCAATCACTGATCAACACAGATAAACATATGAGATTGTTCTACATATTTTGTGAAAAGACATGTTATTTTGTAATGTATATTGATGGTATATGGAGGCGAATGAGTGGATGAACCGGTCGGTAGGAAGATGAAGCCAAATAAGCATCAATGTCCTGAACATTCAAGGACCATCCCGACTCCCTTGGAGGTCGGTCGGTAGGAAGGCGAAGTCAATACGCATCAATGTCCTGAACATTCAAGGACCATCCCGACTCCCTTGGAGGTCGGTCGGTAGGAAGGCGAAGCCAATACGCATCAATGTCCTGAACATTCAAAGACCATCCCTGACCTCGTGGAGACCAGTCGGTCGGAAGGAGCTATCCGACCGAGTATACTAAGTGACCAGTTGATCTTCAATGGATTTCTATGGAGTCGATCTGCGAAGGCAGGAGTTAAAGGAATCAACGGCTATCTACGTTTGAGTGTCTGTCATTATGAGTATTTAATGTCTTTTATGAGCCATTATTTGTATCATTAATTAGGAGATTAAGTGCGTAACCGATCAGGTGCGTAAGATATATAGCTGCACGAACCCTTTGAAGAGGGGGAAGAAAAAATGTATGAGAAGGAGATTAAGCAACTTGAGAATTTACATCAAATATACTTATCATTCTTGTAATTTTCCGGTAGTGTTTGCCCGTCGGCCGATCGCCTGAAGATCGGGAAACCATCACTGGCGCCGTTTGTGGGAATCGAATAAAAGTGTCGCATCTCCGGTGAGCAATGAGAGAGGCAAGTAAGGCAATCAGTGCGGGGGGACGACCTCGCTCCAACGACTTACGAGAGCAGTTGGGACGGTCCAATGGCAGCGACTTACGAGAACAATTAGCACGACCTAACAGTCAAGACTTACGAGAACAGATCTCAGGACATCCCAATGGAGCGCCCTCCGGTGGAGCCGATCTAAGAGAACAGTTGGGACGACAAAACGGCCAAGACCTGAGGGAGCGCTTGAGCCGGCAGACTTCCCGGCATACCGGGGAGTCACGCCAAGGTACGATCAGTAACCGACCTCCACCAGGGGAGTTGGAACAAATTGTAGTTCAAGTCATCAACGAAGTTGAAAGACGAAAGCTGGAGAACTTCGGCACAAACAATCAGACCGATCCCGTTCGACCAACGGGAGAAGGGACCGCGAACCCTCAAGTTACTGAGCAAGAAGGGCGTCACAGGGAGGATCACCTGGCTCCCCGTCGAGAAGACGGCAGGCGTCGGGAGATAGCTCGGTCCGTTATGGATCGTTTGAGTGACCCCCAGGGAAATCCGTTACGAAACCCACCGCGCGGAAACCCGGATCGACCGAACGGCAATCGCCAAGAACGTCGAGCCGCAGCGGCTTGGCGGAGGGTACAGGCTGCTATATCGGAAAGGTGAGCGAAGGCTAAGTACCACCGAAATCAAATGAAGGGCTTCGGGCGAAGGCTACAAAACCTACAGGATTAATTTGAAGGCAAGGTGAGGCCTTCCGCCGAGAATCTATTAACCTCCTCGCCCTTCGTGGATGAAATTATGGATTATCAGGTTCCCGCGGACCTAAAAATCCTGGAGCATGCTACTTTCGATGGGACGGGGGATCCCCGAGAACATCTGGTAAGTTATCAAGCTAAAATGCAAGTCCTAGGGGTGGAAGAGCCACTTATGTGCAAGGCTTTTCTCCCTACTCTCAAGGGACTCGCCCAAAAATGGTTTCTGGCACTGCCAAGCCGTTCCATTCGGTGCTTCAATGATTTGGCCGACCGATTCCTTACTCACTACGCCGTAAACATCAAGCCGCAGCGCAATCTTACCCACCTGAGCGGGATCAGTCAGGATGAGGGAGAAGCTTTGAAAACATATCTGGCTCACTGGCAAAAGGAGGTACAAACCATTGAGGGGTTAGATGAGCAAGTGGCTATCACCTTTTTCATGGATTCGCTCCGAGCGGGCAAATTGTTTATTGATCTTCACAATGATCGCCCAAAGACGTATGTGGAAGCTATCCAAAGAGCCAGTCGTCAGGCACACACGGAAGAGGCTGTGAGACAAAAGCGGCAGCGAGAAGCTGCCGGGTCCAGCGCTAAGCGATCACGACCTGAGTCCAGGAGTCGAACGGAACCTGAGCGCCCTAGTCGTACCGAGGTACGACGAGGATCTGAAAGGGTGGGGGCTCCGCCCCCTCGCCTTACCGTAGCCCAACCCGTGCATGAGGTTAAAGATACCCTGCCTCCCCCTCCGCCTCTGAAACCTGGAGATCAGCCCGAGATCTTGCCCCCGGGAGGGGTCTCGTCGAAATACTATCAATATCACCGATCGACTACACACACCACGGAGGAATGTTCTTACCTGCGCAAAGAAATAGAGGCAATGATACAAAAGGGTGTTCCGCCTCCACCTAATCAATGGAGGCGGTATTCGCGTTCCGATAAGACAGATTCACGCTCTGATCGAGGAAAACAACCCGCCTCTGAGGAAGAGGAGACTACTTGGAAGCACAAACCTGTTATCAACATGATAGTAGGAGGACCGGAAGGAGGGGACTCATCCGGCTCTTGGAAAGCTTGGGCTCGACAACTATATGTGGGAACCATTTACGGTCGGGACGATAGTCTAAAGAAGGTATGTCGAGAACCCATTTTGTTTATTGATGATGACTTACCCCGAAGCCAACATCTCCATCGGGATGCTTTGGTTATTGCCATGGACGTCCATGGCACGGTAGTCCGAAGAGTCCTAGTGGACACAGGAAGTAGCGTGAACATCTTGTATCTAGAGGTGTTTGAGAGGTTGGGGTTACAACCTAACAAGCTAAAACCTTTGAAAACACCTTTGGCCGGTTTTACTGGGGATTCAATTGAGTCAGAGGGATCCATACGTTTACCGGTTGAAATTGGGACCTTTCCCAACCTTCGAAGCATAGACATGGAGTTCGTGGTAGTCGACCTATCCTGCTCCCATAATATGATCCTAGGGCGACCTGGATTAGAAGATCTGGGCGCTCTCATCTCCCTCGAACATCTTTGTCTGAAATTCCGGACCCCCAATGGAATCGGAGTCGCCCGGTGCGACCAGAAGGTAGCTCGGGATTGTTATTTACAGTCCTGCCAAGAGATTGGGAAAAAGGACCTGAGGATTCACGCTATCACTAGTCGGGAGGAACAGTTAAAGAGTCTTGACCGACCCGAGCCGGCGGTAGAACTAGAGGAAATTGAAATCGACCCTTCGCGCCCTGAAAGACGGGTAAAGATCGGAGTGGGTTTGGCTGAGAAAGTCAAACAAGAAATCATCCAGGAACTACGAAAATATCAGAAGGTATTTGCATGGGGCCCTGAAGACATGTCGGGAGTTGACCGGTCGGTCATTTGCCATCGACTGGCCGTCAACCCTAACCACAAACCGGTGATTCAAAAGAAAAGATACCTCTCGACGGATCGACGTGAATTCGTTAAGAAAGAGGTGGAAACCCTGATGGCTACGCAGCATATCCGCGAGGTAAAGTACCCGGACTGGCTTGCCAACGTAGTGCTCATGCCGAAGCCTCCCGCTTGGCGAATGTGCGTGGATTACACAGATCTTAATCAAGCTTACCCAAAAGATCCTTTCCCTTTACCAAGGATCGATCAGTTAGTAGACGAGACGGCCGGCTGTGATTTGTTGAGTTTCATGGACGCCTTCCGAGGCTATCATCAAATCTTCATGCACCCCGCTGATGAGGAGAAGACTGCTTTCATTACTCCGAATGGGGTATACTGTTACCGGGTAATGCCTTTTGGTTTAAAGAATGCCGGGGCCACCTATACCCGAATGGTAGGACGATTGTTCAGAGACTTGCTGGGGAAGTCCATGGCAGCCTATGTGGATGACATGCTTGTGAAAAGTAAAGACGAGAGAACCCATGCAGGGGATTTGGCAGCCACCTTTGCCATAATGGAAAAATACAATCTGCGATTGAACCCAAAGAAGTGCGCCTTCGCGGTGCGAGGAGGAAAGTTCCTCGGTTATATGTGTTGGTCCCAAGGGGATGGGGTACAAGTCTAGAGGGGGGGGGTGAATAGACTTGTATAAGATTTTGCAAATCTTTTCAACCTCTCGTGTGTATTGAACTTAGGATGTTTAGGTTCGATACCTCACAAGGTGAAGACAAAGTTTTATGCGCAGCGGAAATGTTATCCCCTTTTAGTTTGCACGAGTTTGAGTTAGTTCGAGAAGTGCGTTTATATGCAGTGCAATCGAGAGGTTAGCGAGAGATAAAAACAGTAAGTAAATGCAAGAGAGATTTTTAAGTGGTTCGGCCAACCCGCCTACGTCCACTCTTCTTCCAGAAACTCCCTGGAAGGATTGCACTAAAAACTTCCCTTTTTAGTACAATATCGAGCGCTTGAGCTTTGATCACGAANCAGTGATTTTCAGAAGCTTGAATATCTCCAAAGTCAGAATTTGTTCAGTGTCTTCTCTGTTCCCAAACTTAAAGTTTGTCATGAGAAGGTCTATCTTCCTTTCTTCTTCTGACTGTCGTTCTTGTCTTTTTCTTCTTCTTTCTCTGTCCTCTTCTCTCCTTCTCTCCATTTCCAGTGTACGCTGGACCCTTAGGTTTTCTGCCTGTTTAGCATCCTCCACTACTTTGCTCATGATTCTTGGTATTTTTGGAGGTGGTCCAGCTGGTTCACTTGCTGCCCTTTTCTTGCCCGTTGTATCCCCCTTCTTTTTCCCTTTATTTTCCCCCTTGTTGGCATCATCAGCACGGGAGAAGAGGGTGGACATACCTTCGAAGATTGCTTGAAGTTGGGCAGGGACTTGGTTCGACAGGTCATCGAGTATGGCCTTCATCACATCCTGTCGAAGTTCACTGGAATATTGGAAGGCTCGCAGCTCTGCTCGCATCTCGGCTAATTCAGCCCTCGCACTTGCGGCCTCTGCTCGAGCTACAGCGGCTTCATCAGTGGCTTTCCGTGCTGCATCCTCAGCCCATATCGCCTGTTCGAGAAGTTCGGCATGACGGCCTTGGGATTCACTTGTGCCAGCAGCAGGCATTGCAGCATTGCGGACCACAGCGAGTATTCTTTCGAGCTGAGCCATCTTCTGAGATTGATCAGCCATGAATTGACGCACTTCGCCAATGAAGACTTCTTCGGCCTGTTGATCATAGTCAGAAGTAGGAGATGAGGATCGAGATGTACCTTTTGTCGGATGGGACTTGGGTGCTTCCAGATTTCCACCCATGACTTGCAATTGCGAGTCCACCTCTCGATTTATTGTCTGAGGAGCCACAGGGACACAGGGTTCAGAGCTCGAAGGTAGCTCCATGTCAGGTGCTTCCCGGTTTCCACCTGAGGGATGGATCACTTCTTGCTCCTCACCTCTCGAACCTGGAGCCTCAGCTTCAGCAACTGTGGAGATAGGATCAGCCAGAGAGAGTTCTTCGGTATTGGACGCTTCCCTGTTTTCATCCAATAGAGGTTCCCCCTCAGCATCACTTCTCGAACCAGTGCTGGGAACTGTGTCATCTGCTGGTGAGGTTGGAGACGTAGTATCGACAGGTGCTTCCTGGTTTCCGCCTTCGATGGTATCATCAGTACTCCTCGAACCAGCAGGACTTGGGGCATTCTGCTCATGTTGCTCATTGGACTGCATTTCAGTCTGCTCCGATGAGTCTGGAATGATAATTATTTCAGGAACAGTGGGAAAACCTGGCAGTGTGAGCAACGGAACTTCACCCTCTCGAATTGTCTGTGCTTCATCTGTAGTGGTCGAGGGTGTGGACGCAGGTGGTGGCAAAAGTAGAACGGTGTTAGGTGCCACTTGAAGTGCTTCAGAGGTCTCGGATTCACCTTTCGAAGCTTCTACCTGTTCGTCTAGAGCAGAGTTGCTGACTCGGGACAGTGGGATTGCGGCTGTTGCGATATCATCGTGAGCAACCCCAGAGGTCTCTCCTGGACCTCTCGTGAATTCAACATTCTGTCCCAGGGAGATGGCAGTGGCGAGCCTGATATCTTCTCGAAATCGAGCTTCTGTTTCAGGATCTTCTTTAGGCTCAGCTTCAACTGCTATGCTCTTCCCTTTATCAGTTCTTCCACTGTTCAGCTTCATTACTCGTGTTTCGTGGGCAAGATCCATCAGTTGTTGAGCTGGGATCTCGGAGATGCCCAACCATTGGAGTGCAAACTGCTCTTCTGCCTCCATTTCAACTGCTTGGGCCATCAGTTGAGTGAAAGGACTGGTTCTCCAGTTGATCCACCTGATCACCCTGGAGAAGTCATCAAGAGTGGGTGCTTC
>NC_044930.1:13987541-13999798 GCF_003576645.1 Ipomoea triloba
ATTGCTTCGTCTATCTGAACTGTGATCTCTCGACTATGCTCCAAGAGATCATCTCCCACCCTGACTGTGTAGTCTGTCTCTCGAACCATCTCACGTGGTTCTTCCGCACCCCCTTGTACTGGATCACTGATCCCAGTACCTTCAACCTCTCGAGCCATCTCTCGAGATAAACCAACATAGTTAACATCTCCCTCAGCATCATCAACAGCGTATAGACCGACAGAGAAGACTGCTGACAGGGACCTGGTAGGGGGTACTCTCTCAACCTCAGTGGCCAGTGTAGCCTGAGGTTCCCCCTGGGCTTGTGCCCTGTCCTCAAATGGTACTTGAACAACAGAGGGTGTTACCTCTCNATTGCTTCGTCTATCTGAGCTGTGATCTCTCGACTATGCTCCAAGAGATCATCTCCCACCCTGACTGTGTAGTCTGTCTCTCGAACCATCTCACGTGGTTCTTCCGCACCCCCTTGTACTGGATCACTGATCCCAGTACCTTCAACCTCTCGAGCCATCTCTCGAGATAAACCAACATAGTTAACATCTCCCTCAGCATCATCAACAGCGTATAGACCGACAGAGAAGACTGCTGACAGGGACCTGGTAGGGGGTACTCTCTCAACCTCAGTGGCCAGTGTAGCCTGAGGTTCCCCCTGGGCTTGTGCCCTGTCCTCAAATGGTACTTGAACAACAGAGGGTGTTACCTCTCGGGTCTGGGTGACAACAGCAGTTTTGGCTTTCTTAGCCCTCTTTGGCAGATGAACCCTTTGTTTCAGTACATCGAGAGGTTCATCATCAGAATTCTTTCCCTCGGTTTGGGCTTTCCTTTTGCCCCTTCCTTTTGGCTGTGAGGGAGACGGTGCAGCCTTAACACCTTTAGTTTTGGGGACTAGAGATTTCGTCCTACCCATATAGGTATTTCGATGAATCTCTTTTCCCTCCCTCAGTTCGAAGCCCTTCAGGCTTAGAAGAAATTGCACAACAAAGCCGAAACCAACCTTTTTACTGATCGACAGGTTGGCGTTGGAGACTGAGCGCATCACTTGCTGTTGGAGGAAGTTGAAGATAATATGTGCCCAGTCCAGCTTGTTGTTGTTCCAAATGGCATGGAGGATTTTGAGGAGGTCTAGACTAACCTCGTCAGTTCCGGACACCTTGCCGAGCACAAACTTCATGATTAGGTCGGCAGCGAGAGCAAACCTCTCCTTTAGGTGGTACTTGCGGAGGGCAGAGGTTGCTCTGGGTGGTGCAGTCGCTAGTCGGATTTTCTCCCAGAAGGCTTGCTTGTCCAAGTCGTAATCCGATAGATGCTTGACTGCTTCCTCCGATGACGCGAAATCAAATGTCGCTCTTAGGTCACCTACAGATGTTGTGATGGGAAAGTTATTAAAGCGGCTTTCGATTTTTCCCTTCGTGACCTTGGCATTTGCGAACCATTCTGTGAAGTCGAGGGCGTGAATGGTTCGGTAGTCGTGCGTCATGTATTTCATCAGTCCTGCTTTCTCAAACTTCTTCAGGACTTTTTTCGCCATTTTTGGATTAGGGGAGTTGGTAATGAAGCCATTTCTGTCAAGGATACTCCCCGCCTTGACTTGTTTGATCTGAGAGCGAATGTGTAGCAACTCCCTCTGATATGCATCGGAAGATGAGGTTGACGTAGAGGATTGGGACGCCATTGATGAAGGTTAGATGTTCTGGAGGGAATGTGTATTGCGTTTAGGATTTGGGGATTTTGGGTAAACGGTTTTAGCTTGAATCCGGGTAAAGAAGAAGGATTTGGCTTTTATATCGTGTGGATTCGGGTTGGATATATGGGTAGGGTTGAGAGCTTGACCCAAGGAAGGATACCGGTTTTCTTTAAAGAAGTAAAAGGTCAGAAATACCCCTAGTAACGGTCAGCGTATATGAAAAATAAGGGTATTTTTGGTAATTTAACAGAGCGGTTTTAGGTTCAGGATAGTGGGGTATTAAAGAATAGTAACTATATGAGCATGCTCCCACTTATCAAGATAATTCCCTTAAGTGCGGAAAACCGTCAGTAACCGATGACCACGTGGCTAGCATTGATATCCAAAGTTAGCCGTTTCCTTCATATATTCGTTGAGCTTATCGGATTCACCTCTCGAAGGTGAATTGGCTTCCACATGAGTTTAAGGATCTTCCCCCTGAGTGATTGATCCCTAAACCTCCTTATTCCTCCGTCTTGATCTGGTTAAGGATCTTCCCCCTGAGTGATTGATCCCTAACCCTCCTTATTCCTCCGTTCAGAGATATCAGTTGTTATCTTTCGACGTGACCTCTCGAACTACCCTTCTTCGAGACATAACTTATATAGACAAACTGATCGGGTGACCTCTCGAACTACCTTTCGAACACAGATTGCGAGAGAAACAAGTTTGATTCATCTAAAAGATATCATTTGGAACATATCCTTAAGTTCATTTAGTGATTTCCAGATACATTATATATGAATCAATATCCTATTAGATTCCCTAGAAACTTTTGTTTGGCCTTGATCAGCCTAATAGGAATCTATCGCTAAAGCAGGAACTAGCCATCTAAAGTCCTATTTGTCTAATAACAGAACTAGGGGTGGCTATTTCCTTTTCTTGTTCTTCTCTCCGGAGCTGCTTACTGTAGTTGGGAGTGACCATCTTCATCGCTAATCCTCTTAGTGTCTTTGGATTAGGTATGATCACCCCTTTGACTGCTGCTGACCTCAGAAAGTCCCATCTGGTCTTCCTCTCTTTTTCCCTTGGTTCTCCATTTGGTTGAGGAAGGCCCTTTTCCAGAATGTGCAGCAGTAGGAGTCCTTCTTGTGCAGGACTCTCCTCCCGATTCCAGTATTCCATCGTTGTGGATCTCCTCGTATTTGGGGATCCATTCACCTTGGATGGGAATAGGATTCTTGCTTAGATTATCAGGAAGCTCCGCAATCTGTTCACCCATCGTTGATTCTGGATAGTTTTCTCCTTGAAAATCTTTGGACTTGACTGCCGGTTTCTTTCCTCTATAAAAGAAGGGAACATCATCTTTTCCTTTCTTTTTCTCCATGGGAAGTTGATGATATGAACTTCTGAAAGAAACCCTCTTCTTTATAGCCCAATAAGGTTATCACTTTTGAGTCACGGGATGCAATATGAATGACCATTCAATGCTTGTGTAACTCCAAAGCTGCCATAAAGTTGATGAAACCGCCCCTCACATGCGAAACAGTTCATGGCACTAAATACAAGAAGATAAGATTTGACCATTCATCCCAATTCTATCATTCCCAATTCTAACCTTAGTTGAGAGAATCTATTTTCACATAACGCTTTTGTGAAAATATCTGCTAGTTGCTCCTCCGTTGCAACATATTCCAAAATAATGTCCTTCCTCTCAACATTATCTCGGATGAAGTGATACTTAATATCAATATGCTTTGTTCTAGAATGTAACACTGGATTGTGGGTGATGGCAATAGCACTTGTATTGTCACACATGATCTTAACCTCCTTACACTCAACCCCATAATCCAGTAATTGTTGCTTCATCCATAAAACCTGAGCACAGCAACTTCCAGCTGCTACATACTCTGCCTCAGCGGTGCTTGTAGCTATCGAATGCTGTTTCTTGCTAAACCATGAGACAAGTCTTCCACCTAGAAACTGACATGTCCCTGATGTGCTTTTTCGATCTATCTTACAGCCGGCAAAGTCCGCATCTGAATAACCCATAAGTTCGAAAGATCCACCTCTCGAATACCAAAGTCCAACACTTTGCGTACCTTTGAGATATCTAAGAATCTTTTTAGATGCATTTAAGTGGCTTTCCTTAGGACTTGCCTGAAACCTAGCACATACACCTACTGCAAAGGATATATCTGGTCTACTAGCAGTTAAATAGAGAAGAGATCCGATGATACCTCGATAAGTAGTCTGATCGACCTCTCGACCTTCACTGTCGACATCGATACGTAGAGAGGTTCCCATGGGTACTTTGACTGAGGATTTCCCTTCTACATTGTATTTTCTGAGCAGATCCTTTGTGTATTTCTCCTGATTGATGAAGATGCCTTCCTTAAGCTGTCGCACTTGTAATCCAAGGAAGTAGTTTAGTTCTCCCATCATGCTCATCTCGAACTTCCCTTTCATCAACCTGGAGAACTTCTCGCACAAGTCTGGATTGGTGCTTCCAAAAATGATATCGTCCACATAGATTTGCACCAATAAGATGTGATCCCCGTCCTTAATTCTAAACAATGTTTTGTCCACTAGGCCTTTGGTGAACCCACACTGAAGTAGAAAAGAGGATAAGGTATCATACCAAGCTCTCGGAGCTTGTTTTAAGCCGTAAAGTGCCTTCTTTAATTTGTATACTTTGTCAGCTCCCACGTCCTTCAAGAAACCCGGAGGTTGTTCAACGTACACCTCTTCTTCGAGAAGTCCGTTCAGAAAAGCGCTCTTGACATCCATTTGATATACCTTAAAGTCTTTGAAGGCGGCATATGCGAGAAAGATGCGTATGGCTTCGAGACGTGCCACTGGAGCGAAGGTTTCATCAAAATCTATTCCTTCCTCCTGACAGTAGCCTTTGGCAACAAGTCTGGCCTTGTTCCTAACAATAACTCCATCCTCATTCATCTTGTTTCTGAAAACCCACTTTGTACCAATGACATTCTGATGATGAGGTCTCGGAACTAGTTCCCAAACATCGTTCCGTTCAAACTGATGAAGTTCCTCTTGCATGGCTTGCACCCAATCTGGATCACATAGAGCCTCATCGATCACCTTAGGCTCTATTTGAGATAGAAAGCAAGCAAACATGCTTTCTCTGTATGCTGATCTGGTTCGAACTCTGTCACGTACATCTCCAATCACTTGATCAGCAGGGTGACTTCTCAGCCATCTTAGGTCGGGTTGCGGCTCCTCAGTTGATACTTCCATTGAAGGTTGAGATATGGGTTGAACATCTATGATCTGGTTTTGATCAACTGAGTCAGGCGCTTTCTTCTTGGTAGACTCTTCATCATCTGATTCTGACTGGAGTTCTGCTACGTCTCGAACTATCGACTGCTTGTCTTCGAGAGGTAAGTTTGATCTCTCGATAGACTCTGGCTGATCTTCCTCAGCTGCTTCCGTTGTCTTTGATGGTTGATCTGTTGATGCCCTTTCATCAAAGGTAACATGTATGGACTCTTCAACCACCAAACTCCGTTTGTTGAAGACTCTGAATGCTTTGCTTGTCGATGAGTATCCCATAAATACTCCATCATCTGCCTTTGCTTCAAAGGTTCTTAGTTGAGCCTTCCCATTGTTGTGGATATAGCATTTGCACCCGAATGTGTGGAAGTGGCTTACATTCGGTTTTCTTCCATTCCACAACTCATATGGAGTCTTTCCAACTCCTTTTACGATCAAGGACCGATTTTGGGTGTAGCACGCTGTGTTGATTGCTTCTGCCCAAAATCCTTGTGCTATGTTGGCTTGCGAGAGCATGGTTCTTGCAGCTTCCTTGAGAGTTCTGTTCCTTCTTTCAGCAACCCCGTTTTGTTGAGGCGTTCGAGCAGCTGACAGTTGATGATGAATTCCATTCTCGTTGCAGTAGCTCTCGATTACTTGATTGACGAACTCTCCTCCTTGATCTGACCGGATCTTTAGTATCGAGACATCCTTTTCAACTTGAACTTGCTTCAAGAGATTAGGCAGGGCAATTTTTGTCTCACTTTTCTTGGTTAAGAACTCGGTCCATGTGAATCTTGTGTAGTCGTCTACTACTACAAGAGTGTACTTCTTTCCCTTTATGCTGGGTGGATCCACTGGGCCAAATAAGTCCATGTGAAGAAGACTTAATGGTCTAGTGGATGATGTCTCGGCTTTGCTCTTGAAAGAGGATTTGATCTGTTTGCAACGTTGACATGCCTCACAAATTTTATCCTTTCGAAACGTCACTTTGGGCAGTCCTTCCACTAGGTTCCTCTTAGTAAGCTTGTTGATAGTTTTGAAGTTCAGATGACTAAGCTTACTATGCCAATCCCAGCATAAATCTTCCTTGCTTCTTGCTAGCATACATAGGGATGGTTTTGCAGACCTCCAATCCACTATGTACATATTTCCTTTCCTTGCTGCTTCCAAGACGACTTCGAGAGATTCCTCGCTCATAATCTGGCACTTGCTTTTGGTGAAGATAACTTTGTAGCCCTTGTCACAGAACTGGCTTGTACTAAGGAGATTGAACTTGAGCCCTTCAACGTAGGATACTCCCTTAATAACCAGCTCATTCTTTTGAATTTCACCAACAGCTTTTGTGCGTCCCTTCTTCTCGTTGTCGCCAAATGTCACCAAGGGACCTTCGATAGGTTGGATGTTCTCTAGCAGTGTTAGATTTCCCGTCATATGTCTCGAACATCCACTGTCAATGAACCATACGTCCCTGGTGTCCTGCAAGGCAATTAAGCAAGTTTAGGTACCCAAACTTTGGGTCCTGGTGGGTTAGTGAGTTTAGGCATCCATTTATACCTTATGCCCATTATTTCAGGCCTAGGCGCAATGTAGCCATTGTTCGTTTGATAATCATAAGGAATGCTAGCAAAAGTTTTGGGCCTCTTTGGTGCATAAATCAACTTAGATATAGACTTTTCGATTGGCTTATGCACCATGCCTTTCATACGCTGTTTGGTCATGTGAAATTGCTGAAAGTGAGGTTTCTTCCAGAAATTGTGATTCGATGACCAATTCTCACTAGATGGATATAGTCTGCCTTTCTCCATCCGTGAGTTCCTAACTATGTGGATCTCAGACCTTCCATATTTGCCTTGAGGCGCATTACATGGAATGTAGCTCTTTTTGTACTTGGAATGGCCTTGCGAGAGATAGCAAGGTGATCTCTCGATATTGTTTACCCGGCCATTCTTCGTAGCTTTCCTATACTTTCCATTTCTGGTGTATAGGGACGGTTTATGAATAGCTACTCTGGTCTTTTCTGTTGGTCCTTTATGACCTTTATTTGGTTTGGGTTGAGATCCTCCATTTCTTGAAGTTCCCAAACCGTTGATCTGTTCATTTCTCGAGAGATGGTCTCGATGGAACCCTAGACCGGTTCTATCACTTGTAGGTCTGTGATCAATCACCATTTTCTCCATAGCTTTGGAGGAATCAGTGTATGATGCTATAACCTTTCTAAGATCATTTTCGGTGATCTCTCGAGCTTTGCACTCTTCAGTCAGTAGGGTTACTTTAGCTTCTAACTCACTTACTTTGAGAGTTAGCTCTGAATTCTCTTTCGAGACGTTCTTAAGCATATCTCTTTCAGCGGTTAGCTTGCTGTTTTCTTCCCTAATTTTGGCATGAGTGCTATTAGTGACTGCGAGATCCCTTTTAAATGTTTCAAGCATCTCAAAGGGATCTTCATCGCTTCTGAAAGAAGAACAGCGAGAGGTAGAAGTAGAGCAGCGAGATGTGGAAGTAGAGGTTACCTCATTATCAATGGCCATTAGGCATTGATTCTCTTCTTCCTCGGTGTATAAGCAGATGAGCCCCCTCTCATCCTCTGAGCTGCTGCTGCTTTCACTGGAGCTCGACGTCTCGGACTCCTCGATTGTTCTCTCGAGTTCCTCAGCAACAAGCGCCTTTCTGCGCAGATGTTTCTTTGTATCTCCCTTGAAGCCACTTTGTGTTGGCTTCTCTTTGGGTTCCTCCTTTCTCCTGGAGTTCCTACCTTCTAGGCCTTGATATTTGCTTACCTTAGGGTAAGGACAGTCAGCCTTGAAGTGCCCCGGTCTCCTGCAGTTGTAGCATAGACCTTGATCTTCTTCCTCCATTCCTCTGGATGTGTATTTCTCATTTTTCCTTCTTGAGGAGGAAGGTGAACTTGTATTGCTTTCCGGTGTTTTCTTCATGAACTTCCTGAATTTTCTTATGAAGAAAGCAAACTGTTCGTCAGATAAAAATTCAGTGGGATTAGAATCTGACCTTGAGGAGGTGGTTGGTTAGTCCGCAACCAGTGCCACATTCCGTCTGTCCACCACGTCCTCGTCCGCAACCAGTGCCACATTCCGTCTGTCCACCACGTCCTCATCCGCAACCAGTGCCACATTCCGTCTGTCCACCACGTCCTCATCTCTCGGGAACATCTCAAATTCAAAGGCTTTGAGATCTCTGAATAGTTGGTCGGTTTTGGTGTTCTTCAAATCCCTGTGATCACGCATTGTGATCACCTTCATTTCCCACTCCTTGGTAAGGCCTCGTAAGACCTTCAGGTTTAGCTCCTTTTGTGGAATCTCCTTCTCGAGATCACTGATCTCTATTGATAGCTTCATGAAACGAGATTCCATGCTGTCGATGCTCTCCCCTGGCTTCATCTTGAAGTCCTCGAACTTCTTCATGGCCACGGTGAGCTTGTTCTCCTTCTCCTGTTCGTCACCTTCACCAATTAACATCAAGGTATCCCATACCTCTTTTGCCGTTTTGCACTTTCTTACTTTTGGAAAGATGGTTTCGTCTATAGCTCTGAAGAGAATATCCTTGGCAATGTTGTCCAAGTTGTTTCTCTTCCTATCATCACTTGTCCATTCTTCCCTAGGTTTGGGGACATACTTCGGTGTATCTCTGGTTTGCTCAGCAGTCGTGTTTACCATCATGATCTTGACTGGTCCAAATGTTACAACTTCGGCCATCTCATCATGGAGGGCTGATAGATACGCAAGCATGCGTGTTTTCCAGTCATCGAACCTGCTAAGATCAAAGAGAAGATGTCTCGACAACATGCTATCCATTTTAGAAGAATTATCTCGTGCTTTGAAAACTTTTAAAGGATTTTTCAAAGAAGGATCTCTAGGCAATATAAACAAAGGTTTATATCGATCAGAGAACTTGCTCTGATACCAATTGTTGGTCCCAAGGGGATGGGGTACAAGTCTAGAGGGGGGGGTGAATAGACTTGTATAAGATTTTGCAAATCTTTTCAACCTCTCGTGTGTATTGAACTTAGGATGTTTAGGTTCGATACCTCACGAGGTGAAGACAAAGTTTTATGCGCAGCGGAAATGTTATCCCCTTTTAGTTTGCACGAGTTTGAGTTAGTTCGAGAAGTGCGTTTATATGCAGTGCAATCGAGAGGTTAGCGAGAGATAAAAACAGTAAGTAAATGCAAGAGAGATTTTTAAGTGGTTCGGCCAACCCGCCTACGTCCACTCTTCTTCCAGAAACTCCCTGGAAGGATTGCACTAAAAACTTCCCTTTTTAGTACAATATCGAGCGCTTGAGCTTTGATCACGAAGCCCGCCTCAAGCCTCAGGTTTTTCGCCCCGCTTCTTGTTACTCCACCTCTCGAGCACTTGACCTTTGATCACCAAGCCCGCGTCAAGCCTCAGGATCTTCACAAGACAGCTCCCAGGTTACTCCGCCTCTCCAAGGTCTTTCTCCCCGCTTCCAGCTACTCCACCTCTCGAGCACTTGACCTTTGATCACCAAGCCCGCGTCAAGCCTCAGGTTTCTTTCACTCGGACAGCTGCCAGGTTACTCCACCTCTCTTGCTTAATCCAAAGCAAGGTGTTTTTGGTTGTCACAGTTGAATGTAACAGACTCCAATCTGACCACAAGCTATCGTTGAATCAACTTCGATGTAGAGCAGCTTCGGTCACCTTCTGGATGTATAACAGTTTAAGCTTTGTAACTCTCTTGAAACACTAAGATGTGTTTTCTCGCTGTTTTGAATATCAGGATGATATTCCAAGTTAAGCACTTGCACTTGAACGTTTTAGACAGACACTTCTTAAGAATTTCGAACCTCTTTTCTTTTTAACTCCTTTTTCTCTCTTTTCCCCTTTTTTTTTTCTTTGTCTTTACGTCCTTATATATGAGAGTAGAGGAATAATTCCGTTGGAGGGAAAATTATTCCGTTTGAAATTTGTCTCCCATGCTGATCATGGGTCTTGCATATTTTCAGCATATTTCATGGAGTGGTGATCTTGTAACTTGAACCTCTTTGTCTTGTAGTGAATATTCCATAGTTCACTTTCTTGAGTCCATGCTCCACTTTCGTCTTTTGGTAAAAGTTACTCTTTTTATATTCCCATTATTCCTTGTTTGTAGGGAATCAGATCACTTCAGCATTGGTGCACCTTTTGACCGTTTGTGGTGGAAATCTGACGTGTCATCCATTTCCGCCCATTTTGAAATCTTCACGTTCGGCACCTCTTCATTGTTCCATCTCCATGATATTCTTCTTCTCCACACTTTAAGTAAGGCCGTCATTCAGCTTTGTTGGAGAATTGTTAGTGTATCGAGACCAAGGTTGATATCTTGATTGCATGATGTCTCGAACTCAAATATCGAGAGGTCTATCTCTCGAACTCTGTTTATGTCTCGAACTGGATAACTGTATCGAGAGGTCCTACCTCTCGAACTCTGCTTATGTCTCGAGACTTAGTTGATGTCTCGCAGACCCTTATTCCTCCAGTGTTGTCCCATGCTTTCTTCTGATCTGTCTATATGATTACAACACACGAGACTTCTAAGATGTTCAAACAAATTTACCTCAAGCTTAAATATTTTCCGAGTTGAGCTCAAAGTTACTCGGTTGTATTTTCGCTCTTGGTTTACTTGTCGAACTTACAGCGTTTTGCCTATGCGTCGAGACTCGGGGATTTCTACTTAACAGTTGGTATCATCAAAACCTATTACATGATGTTCCTAACAATATGGTCACTCGGAAAGGAATCGAGCCTAACCCTGAAAAGGTGAAGGCTATACTTGATATCCAGCCTCCCGGGACCTTGAAAGAGTTACAAAGGTTGACCGGGTGACTCGCGGCCTTAAACAGGTTCTTGTCCAAATCAACAGACCGGGCTTTACCCTTTTTCGAAGCTATGAAGAAAAGGAAAGGGTTTCGCTGGACGGAAGAATGCCAAAAGTCGTTCGACGAGTTAAAAAATTGCTTACAGACTCCGCCACTGCTATCTACTCCAAAGGAAGGGGAAGTGTTATTCCTTTATCTGGCCGCTTCTCAAAAAGCTGTTAGTTCTGTGTTAATCCGAGAGGAAGAGCGAGTACAACATCCGGTCTATTATGTCAGTCGAGCTTTAAAAGCCTCAGAAATTCGTTATACCGCCTTGGAAAAGGTGGTGTACGCTCTGGTAATCACTACCCGGAAGCTGGTATCGTATCTCTAGGCCCATCCCATCCGAGTCTTAACTGATCAGCCTTTGGCAGGTGTTTTACGAAATCCCAACTCTTCGGGGCGTTTGGTAAAGTGGGCCGTANAGGGCTGATAGATACGCAAGCATGCGTGTTTTCCAGTCATCGAACCTGCTAAGATCAAAGAGAAGATGCCTCGACAACATGCTGTCCATTTAAAAAAAAATTTCTCGTGCTTTGAAAATATTTTCAAAAGACTTTTCAAAGAAGGATCTCTAGGCAATATAAACAAAGGTTTATATTGATCAGAGAACTCGCTCTGATACCAATTGTTGGTCCCAAGGGGATGGGGTACAAGTCTAGAGGGGGGGTGAATAGACTTGTATAAGATTTTGCAAATCTTTTCAACCTCTCGTGTGTATTGAACTTAGGATGTTTAGGTTCGATACCTCACAAGGTGAAGACAATGTTTTATGCGCAGCGGAAATGTTATCCCCTTTTAGTTTGCACGAGTTTGAGTTAGTTCGAGAAGTGCGTTTATATGCAGTGCAATCGAGAGGTTAGCGAGAGATAAAAACAGTAAGTAAATGCAAGAGAGATTTTTAAGTGGTTCGGCCAACCCGCCTACGTCCACTCTTCTTCCAGAAACTCCCTGGAAGGATTGCACTAAAAACTTCCCTTTTTAGTACAATATCGAGCGCTTGAGCTTTGATCACGAAGCCCGCCTCAAGCCTCAGGTTTTTCGCCCCGCTTCTTGTTACTCCACCTCTCGAGCACTTGACCTTTGATCACCAAGCCCGCGTCAAGCCTCAGGTTTCTTTCACTCGGACAGCTGCCAGGTTACTCCACCTCTCTTGCTTAATCCAAAGCAAGGTGTTTTTTGGTTGTCACAGTTGAATGTAACAGACTCCAATCTGACCACAAGCTATCGTTGAATCAACTTCGATGTAGAGCAGCTTCGGTCACCTTCTGGATGTATAACAGTTTAAGCTTTGTAACTCTCTTGAAACACTAAGATGTGTTTTTTTCGCTGTTTTGAATATCAGGATGATATTCCAAGTTAAGCACTTGCACTTGAACGTTTTAGACAGACACTTCTTAAGAATTTCGAACCTCTTTTCTTTTTAACTCCTTTTTCTCTCTT